>NT_176740.1:700588-752254 GCF_000188095.3 Bombus impatiens | reverse complement strand
GAGCCGCTATGGCGGCATGCAATCTGAAACTTGGCGGAGAAGCATGTCACTCTGCTGTTCGCAGCTGCCAAGGCCTATGGTTATCCCGTCGTTGGACATTCTGGTCGTTTTGCTTGGCCGCGGATCCGCGGAATCCCGATCCCGTGGATCGTCAACCACCCTGGCTTCTGGCCACGTAGATCGCGCCGATCGATAGACGTTCACCACCCAACCCCCCTTTCGAGTTTGCGCTCGGTAGCACAGATCACTGTAATATCGAGCCCTCGAAGAAACCGCGGCGTCGCGAAGGGTGGCTGGAAATTGGAGCTGGAATCGGAAGGAGCCCCTCGGGCAGTCCAAGATCCGATCCTTTTGATCGTTCGATCGATCGTTCCCTCGCTATACCGCTGGATATCACGTCATTGGCCGGGGTATTTGATTTCTCGTGATCGATATAGGTATTCCGAGCCTTTTTCTCCTTTTGTTTTGTTTTTTGTTTTTGTTTTTTTTTTTTTTAGAAACGAGCAATGGAAATCGGTTATCGGTTGAAATTACTCCGGAGAAATAGAGTCTGGTTTTTGTGCAAACGCAGCTGCGGTTTTTGTCTTTTTTGGTATTTCAAAGTTAGGTTGGCGTGACTGTGAAACGAGCGAAGCGGAGGTGTTGAGTATTGTGTACTTTGTTTTAGTAAATATCTAAGCGTTATGTTTGACGAATGAAATACCGTGAACGATAAGGATCTACGTATTTGATCGTTCTGGCGTAATCGTCGGAACGTTAATCGTTCAAAAAATGTGGCCTCTGTAGCTGTAACGCGAAAGATCTTCCAAGGAAAGAGAACGTTAAAAATGACCGGAATAACGCAGAGAGTTTAAGTTTCTCTGGACCCGAGATAAATTTAAAGATCATTCTCTGCAGAGCCGTGCGCCAGTCTTATTTGCAGAAAGCAGAGAGCCGGGGTCTATTATCGTATAAATGTACCGGGAATGTTCCGCGTTTAATGCCTGACCTATAAAAGGCACCATTTTGAGATGTTTACCCTGGATGATTTTCGCATGAGCAGCAGAGGCTGGAAGCGTTTTTGCGTGACTGAATTGGCAATAAACGGTGGCAAGAAGCCAAGCAAGCATTCGAGGGAAGAACAAAGGCGCCACACGGGTCTCCGCCGGTTTCTCGGTTCGTGAGAGGGTGATATGTATTGTCGCGAGCGTTTTAAGTTGCGAGCGTGCGTTATCGTGCTCGTGCATCGCGCCACATACCTCGTGACGTCGTTTTCAAGAGGATTAAGAGGAAAAGGGGTTTGTTAGAATGTCCTAAACGAGATCAACGCGCCGTAGAGTCTCTCGAGCACCTGTGCTCTCTTGTCGAGAACTGGATCGATCAAAGAGACTTATATCGAGTGACACAACTTGACCTGGACTCCTGTGGTTCACAGATCAATCTCGATGTGAATCCGTGAACCTAAGTCGATGTTAGTTCAAAAGTTTCACTTTATAGGGTTGAATTGTTACGCATAAGTAGATTTTATACGCAGTTACGAGGAATCTAAAGATGTATAATGCACAAAATTCACGTAATCTGTGGAGATGTATATAATTAAGGAAAGTAAGAGGCTGTAACATTTAGACAGCGAATAAAATCTACGTAAATTCTATTTGAGGATATTCTTTTTTATATTCGAAGCGTATTTTTTTTTATATTCGTGGCATATTTTAATTTTCTCAATGAACTTCAAACTTATCCGCGATATACTCGACCCTATCTCTACTCACGTTTGTCACGATAATCGTTGCTCTCGTTTGTCCTTCGAAACCTGGCAATTATCGAATGTTCGATAAAACATAGAAAATTGATAGGTTCCGTCTAATACTGGTGCACGTCCGGATCGTTTTCCTAATCGAGTTACAGCGTTTCAGCTATGAAATACGAGGGAATATCGCGGTTCTTGGTGATTTTCACGTGAAAAGAAGGCTTTTGTGCAATCGAAAAAGTAGTCACGGAGCGACGTGTACTGTTCGCTCGGATAAAAACATCGTGGGCTCCGGTTTGGAACGCGTAACAGAGTCGTTGCGGAACATTTCGTGAGGTTTTCCAATCGCGGTCGCAGTCGCGTTCCACGTTGCTTTAATCTTGCCATCAATCGCAATCAGTCGAGCCCATGAGGCGAAAGCAAAAGTCCCCGAGCCCTTTCTCTGGGTTCCCTTTCACGGCCGTCGCCATTCGTCGCTAAATCTTTTGTTCGTCATCGAATGGGTCATACAGGATCCTTGTAATAATCGCATAAATATTTTGCAACGATAATTATACCACAAGCATAATAAAAAATCGTACATTGTCTCAAAGTTTCCTAATAAAACTTTTTTTTATCGATTCCACGTTCTTATAATTCTAAATTAATACGTTCAGACGTCACAATCTAAACCGTTTCAACTTGCATTTTTCATGGTTGCATTCTCGTCGCACGTGTTCGCCGTATGGTAACGAGTCCACGGTCGTTAAAACCTTCGATCTCGACATAAAATCTCCTATCACAGAAACAACAATACGAAAGCTGGTTAAAAGTATGCCGCGGCTTGCTATCGTCCAGTAAAAGCAGATCTGCCCGCGTGACCCCGACATTGTCGAGTCTATAGCTTACCGATATAAGTGCAGTTATCCTATGGTACAGTTTTAATAGTCAGTTCCATGTCGCTTCTACAATCTGTAATAAAAGGCTCTATCCATGTCTAGCTCTTTCTTCCTCTTCGCCTCGTTCTTCCAACTGCTTTGAAACGCGCACATTAGGAGGAAGGCGCTCGCGCGGGTACACGCTGCTGCTGGTGTGTTACGATATAGGGTGTCACAAAATATGCGGCAATATTTATGCCTATATCCGCCGATTTGAGATATCGAAACGATAGAAAATGTTTCGTACACAGAAACGTCGTTTCAGGCTTATCTTTCAAGTTGTAAGTAATAATATCTTTCTCCTATCTCGCTCAAATTTCACTTTTCTCGCTCTAAGATCCACAAAATGCGAAAAACACGAAGCGGTTCGTCAGCCGATTCGTCGATACCGATACGCTACCAGCGTAAAGAACCATCGTCTACCTAACTTGAAAAGTATGTTCCAAACGACATTTTTGTGCACGAACTTTTTTCATCCTTTCGATATTTACAGTTGACCCGTTAAGTATCCCACGCATATGCCGTGACACCCTGTATAACAGAGCAACACGTTAGCGTGGCGAGTCGTTTACACTGGTATTAGAGGCGGATAAGATAGGCGCGGCGAGAGAAACCTTCATTTATACCGGTCCTCCGTGCAATACGGTGCACGACGATTTTCATGCCGCGCTGATTGTTACCGTCGATATCTAATCTCGAGCTGCGCGAAGTGTCAGCCTGACGGTACACACTGCACACACTTGCGGTTGTCCTTCGAGGCTGTCAAGTGCTGTTTGATCATACGTCCTGTTCGCCACAGAGTCCCGAGCAAATCGTTTCACCTCGACAGTAACGAACAGTTCGCGAAGACAGCCAGCCTCTGCTAACAGTCCTCCGGGTAAGAGGATATGCAGCGGATAAGAAAGAGGAATAAAAAGGTTGCAGGCTAAATGAAAATTTTACCCAGCATTGTATCGTGGATCTCTCGTGAAAATTTTGAAAGAATTTCGTCCATTTAGAAGATTTATTAAGAAATACGTAAGAAGCAAAAACGACGATAAGCGACGTTAAGATTCGGTTTGTCGAGTAAGATATGTGTTTTTATATCGTAGACTATTAGGATTACTTTTAGGAAACTTATATTTACGAATCTAACGGCAACTCAAGAATTTTATACCAGAAAAATGTGAGGAATTCGGCGCGTTCTGGTATGAAGTTCACCCATCGGCGGACAGAGGTGAACGAGAAGGCGCGATAAGACGCTGTTGATTTGTTAGTTTGTCCATGGCGACACAGCGGACACGCAATCGGGGGACAACGTTGTAGTCGGTTCGAAGAGAGAAGCGTGGTCGCGCGTGTAGATGGTACGACGACGAAGCGGTGCAACGTCTAAGCCGATGGCCAAGCCTGCTATTCCTGTACCATCTATACTAGACAGCGTAGCATAGGGCAATGACACTCGCTCGTCCCTAGCTCGACTGGCTTCTTCGCGCTCGCAGGTGCGCCTCTGCGTCTCGCGTGCATAGGGCGACGCTAATTTAATCAATCCCCGAACGAACCCGATGCGAGAGGGCAGATGTGGCCTCGCTGAAGGGACGCGTGGATATGTGCAACCCTGCGGGACGTTGATGACCCACGCATGCCGTCTATGCGCAAGTTGCCGTGGATTATCGAGATTTTTCTAGATTTGGTTTTCATACGTTCAACGTTTCACATAGTACAAAGCACCGATCTTATTATTCCAATCGATAGAGAAGACTCGGATTCAACGAATTAATCGAATTATGTTAACGGATTAATTCAATTCTTTCCTTCTGATTAAAATAATTATTTATGACCTCGTATGTAAAGTGGTGGTACAATAATATTTGTTTTTCGTCATCGTTATCGTCGTTTCTGATTATCTCCGCGATTATTATATCAACAAGTCCACTATCAGTATCAACACCGACGCTATCATTGGCATTTATTGCTACTCGAAATTTCGCTATCTATAATTCCTAACCATTAACTATGATCAGTTCTAACGAACTGTTCTTTCACCAATTTTCAATCGAATTTTGAATTCGATGTTCCGTGGCTCGAACACGATCGAAAACTATGATGCATCGGAATCGATAACGTAGCATCTACTTTATTATCGTCTAAGAGAAACGATTTTACCCAGTCCGAAGAAGGAGATTCTCTTATTTCATGGCTAATATTCCTCGCATTTGCTCACTTACAAATACGCAAGTAATTAGTCCCATTTGATCTATCCGATTTTTCCTAATTAGTCATGATTCCTAGGATACGTTGATTATCAAGTGTCGATAAAATTTCTCGTGATACAATAATAGCAAGAAATCAGCAAAGCTCTCTTCAGCTGAAAAAGATACGCGTTGATAGTCGATCGTAGCAGCAAAGAGGAAACAGAACACCGCTTTCTCGTTCCAAGAAAGAAGTTGGGAACAAACATATTCGTCACTCGTCCCAAATATCTTCGCCGTTATTCACGTTGAAAATCAGTACGGACTTCTCAAAAAAAACCCAATACCAATTTTGTACCCAAAATACCAGGCTTCTCGCGAACATAAATATCGCAACTTCGCTTAAATCGGTCGGTTATCGTTTTCTAAACCAGATCTCGAAGCTGCTCGCGAAGAAAGTTCGTTAACCCTGAATGGCGTGGAAGAAAAGCAATTAAGCGCAATTAACGCGTCACGAAAGCCGATAAAAACGTGGCTGATGGTCGCGAGGGATCACGTGCTCGGCCGGCACGCAGCGTTTCCGTTTCTAATTTCACGCGTTTGCCCGTGCGTGTTCTCCAGCCGGAGAGCCGGTTCGATTTTTGCGTCACATCGTGGTTCAACGTGTCGCGTCAACGTGACAAATCTCTAATTAATGCCGTCGACCAACTCGATGTTATTAAATTTCCGCTCGTGCGCGGTTTTCGTCTCGAAAGCGACGTCTGTCTTCGGCCACGACAGCTGGAGAAACATCGTTTGGAGCGTATCCAATTCCTCCGGCTCTTTCACGCTCGGGTTTGGAACTGATCGAGTCGATGAATCAACGATCGTTAACACGCTCGATATTTCCAGAGGCAACGTGCCACTTGGCGGATTTATAAATTCCTTCCACTCTTCCTCCTTCCACTTGTATTTGCGAAATTTCCAGGAAGCATAGGCTGATTCGAGGGTGCAAGGAGATCGAAGATCCTCGATACACGCGCACGCTCTTTTACGTGGTAGACTTGGAATTTTGTTTTCGCTATGTCAGAAATCAGAGCGTTCTTCGCTCAAAGCGACGTACATTTCTGAAAGGGACTAGTGTTACGAATACTTGGCTATTTTTGGTTTTTCGAAGCGTAAGACTCCGGACCAGGGAATGACTTCGTTCGATAGATTTTTGGAGATCTACGTGGAACGAAGAGATTCTTCATCGAAAGCGATACAAATTCCAACAGAAAAGACGTCGTGTCATTCACGAACGAATCTACGAATTCTTGCTTTCTTTCTCGACTTATTTCTCCAAGCATTTGGTTTTTGGGAATACGGAATGAATGGTGAACGAGGCTGTATTAATTTCGCCACAGATTCGTGGAATCGGTGCGGATTTCTTTTTCTCCGGCCTGCAGTCCAAGAATACGTGAACAGGGAGGCGCTCATCGGGGAAAACCAACGTGTCAACCTCCCTTCTGGCCGCGCACATGGGCGTTTCTTTGCGTTTATACTTAGTTTCGTCATTTGGGTCGTGGCAAATTGCAACGGTGGCGGCGCGCACGGTTCGCCACGAAAACTGCCGGTGCAATAAACTTTGCATTCTTACGTCATCGCGTGCCGCAGGCTTCGTAATCGTTGCTAGTTTACCCCCTTAACGACGATGGGGTCCCCTGCGAACAGTACCAGAGGTATACACGTCGCTTGTTCGCTGGTATTTCCACCTCCGGGATATCCAACTATAGTGACCTCTCGAGAACGTCGTTTTGCGCGTCATTAGGCTTGGATAACATGTTACAAAATGGCAGGGTGCACGTGCTAAGCTGAATGCAATTAAACAGAGACACGTTGCCTAACGTTCGTTATTCGAGATTGCGTGTGATCGCATGATAATTTCTTTCTTATTTCTTTTTTTTTATTTTGAGAGGGAGAAAATAGTTTCCCATCCGGTGTACAATGTTCGTACACGCAACACGAGCGGATCGAGTCTCGAAGGAATTTTAGAATGGTTAGAAAAATAGTAAATTAGTTGGAAAAATGATACGCATCTCTCCTAAGCTTGCAGAAATTGTGGTTATGCGTGTACATCAGCTAGAACTTTGCAATTACTTTGCCAATTGCGGTATAAGCAGGTTAAATCTTCGAGCGATTTCTCTTATAAAAATAATAAACTTTTTACATAGATATTAACGTACGTCCGGCGTGTAGAAGGTTTGTTCCACGCGGTAAACGTTACAATGTGTATTTTAGATATTTTATCGTAGACGTAAACGGATAAATATCTTCCATCTATCTATAATCCCTTGGCGAAATTAATTCTGTCTACATCGCATTCCGGAAACTATTCAAACACCAAAAATGCGCAAACATCGTTCGATTCGCGTTCCAAATACCGACAAACCATAGCCATACGATGGCTACCGGAAATTACTTTTTTCGTCTAACAACGCGAGATAAGAAGAGCATGGCTGCGCGTATTATCAGAATGAAATCAGAAAACGTGCGAAACTGGTAGCAAATTGAAGGGTAGTGGATCTTCGCGTTCGGCGATGCAGCCTGCTATTTCTTCGTCACGCCGCGTGATTATCGATCTCTTTTGTTGTCTCGTTTGTATCGTAAAAGGCAAGATGAACGTGTCGATGCAACCTTTTACGATTGTACACGATCACGTTGATATCTCTGGCTTCTTCAAATTTGATTCGAGCGTACGGTCAATAAACAACGGTGTGCCGGAAGCAACGTTATCGGTAATCGACTCTTCTCTTAATAATTTCAAAGATACAGCGTGACACAGCGTCTCGGTTCTGGCACGATGCCAAGATAACGCTCGATATCAAAATCGTTGAAGATCCTCGCCGCCGATAACTGAACAGAGGTTGTTAACTGGCAATTTCAAGAGTAGCTATTCCATCGACGGATTGAAAAAATTATCTTGGCTACTGGTTCTTCGTGTTTCTACTACGATTTACTCACTATCATCGCTAGAAAACTCGATAATGGGTATACGCTGGTGGCACAGCGCTACGATGGAACTCCGTTTATACGAACTGTATTTATTCGAACGAAATTTTACTTAATCGCTCAAGGGCCAACGTTGTTTTATGAAACTTAAAAGTATCCAAGTATCTGTAACATTATGATAAACTATTGCTTGGCTCTTGACGGGTGAATGGCCGATTAAACGAAGTCTTGCAGTGCTCCTAATCCACTTACGCGAACGTAAACTCGTAGCGTAGCGCAAATCTCGTCCAAATTATTTTATAGTACAGTAGTAAGCTAGGGTTATTCGAACTTTGCGCAAAAGAATCGAACTCGTACGAGGCGCCATTAATCTTTAATGTAATAACGAAGGAACGAGAAAATATCGTGTACTTTGGATAGGAAGAAATACGAAAAACGAGAGAGAGAATGGAAAATTATGATCGTTAGACTTCTATTATATGGACTGCAATTATATAAAATATTTATCCCCCGCCGGACAAATCTACATAAATGGAGTTGTGCGGTACGTAGGCTTTCGTAATGAAATCGTCTTCCATAATGAAACTCGAAACGAAATACGAGAAAGAGAAAGAAAGACGAATCAAGGCAGAGAGTTAGACAATCGTTTAATAAGATGGCGGCATAGATAATAAGGTTTCCCTCGCACGATTTCGAGAATCTAATTCCGCGTTAAGAAAGCTTCTTTCTTGCGTAATCGTTCGTTTACTCGCTGAAAGGGTCCTCTTCGTTTAATGCCTTCCCCTCGAACGTCTCACGAGCGTCTAACAATTGCGGATGGTTGCTCAATGCGAGATTTGTCGCGTCGTCGTTTCGTCACTGTTTCGCCTCCTCCACGAGCGCTCTATCGAAGACTTTAGCGACTTGTCTGGTTCCGTAGAATACCTTGATACAGCAGAATGTATCATATATATATCTACAGAGATAAATTATATTAAAATATATCGTTTCTCTATTACAACTCGTAAGAAAAATACGAAATTTAAAGGGAATAGCGAAGGACCTGCAATTACTATGCTTCGAGATAAGGATAAGGTTCGTAATCGATGTTAGAATAGGTGTTAATAAGTTAGTATTGAAAAGAGAAACTTATAATTGGCTTAGAAACTTATAATTCCGAATAAAAAGAGGAATCTTTACAGCAAAACTCTGTACAACACTTTACATAAAACCTCTGCGCACGTTTCACAGCAAAATTTTTTACTAAACTTTTTCTTCTATTTTCGCTTTGTAGATCATGCTGATGCACTTTGTACAGAAAAAATGAGAACTGCCTGTATTTGCACATCTCTCGCCTCATATTTCCTCCTCCTTTTTTGTCCGTATCACTCGTACCGGAGACTTTACCGACTCGACTTGGCTGCGTGGAGTACGTTGACACAGACCGGTCGCGAAAAACGAGATTTCTTTCTTTCCCGACGTTCCCCTCTCTTCCTGTGCAATTACCATTTCGCGAGGTGTCATTACCGACCAGTCGTCCGGTTTCGTATCTCGGGCTAACACACGACGAAGGCGTGGTACCTTCCAGGGTATGCGACTGCAGGTGCTTTCGAGAATAGCGAGACGGTCGAGAGGTCGTGCTTAAGCGTGCCACTGTGTCAGTAACAGTACTCCTCGTAAAAGAGGCTCGGCCTCGGAGGTCGCGACCCACGACCCGTCTACGTGATACCTCTTAACGCGTAACGAGCTTTAAACAGTCCTCGAAAGCACCTGCCCAACCAAGACCTTATTAAGGAGCATCTAATAAGCCGAAGGGACGATGCGAGTGTAGGTAAGCTCGTGTTTCCATACCTGATTCGTTTCTCCTAGCTCTCCGTTTAAGTGTCTTTTGGTGTCTGCGAGAAAAAGAATTTTGACAAACTGTAATTTACGACTGCTACTATTTTTTGGGTCTTTGCGTGGTTTGATATTTACGATATCGGCTAATACTTTGCAATTATGCTACATGTTGCGTCGAATCGAAGAACTTCAGAAAATTCTACGTGTCCGCTGCGTGTCCCATAGAATGCAAGAACTTAGGAAAGATAATTGGCTAAAATCGTGCTACTTTGACAAACCATTCTGTGAAATATCTAACGATACAAAGAAAATTGCTTTTTATACTTGTCGCGTTAATTTCGAAGTAATCACGAGATTGTTAACAAGAAGATTCGATATAAACAGCGTTAGAGATTTTCATAACTTTTGGTTGATGGTGTATCTTCAGGATTTAAGAAGCTAGGCGTTTTTTCTCCTCAATAACCAAGTTATTCTATCCGATATTCAGCTTCAAGTACCTCAAACGTACAAGACACGTAGCGGAAAGGGCAAACGAATTACCCTCAATTACGAGGCAGTAGATCAAACCCTGTTATTTACCGAGAACCCATGAAACGAAAAAAATTCCGACATTCAACTCGCTGCTCACCATTACTATTATAGAAGTGGTACGTAAGTCACGGTTTGCTTTCGAAATTTCGGTGCAATCAAGACGTTCGACGTTATCGATCTCCAGTGTAGCAGGCGAATTTTCTCTCGACTTTGAAATGTGTCAATTATTCCGGTATCGCGGTTTCCTCCACTCGGACGTTTCTCACAACCTCCGCGAGTTCGATGTCTTTTTTCCTTCTTCCCCCGGAGCCATTGATTTCCATCGAGGTAATTTAGCGCACTCTCGGATAGGTACACAGTGACTCGCCACAGTATTTGAATACTTGGCATAGAAAATGTCAGAAAACATAACAGTCGTAAATTAGATCAATTGAAAGGATTTTCGACAGAAATAACAGTCATAAATAACCACAATTTGTTTGCTTGCCGGTAACCATTATCGGTTATGGAAATTATTTTCGCTCACGAGTAACAGATATTAATTTCTTGAAATATTCTCTGATCGTCAGTTTTCCGTGTATTTTAATCTCTCTATTTAATTTTAATTTACGCAGTCGATCGACACGAACGTTCAAGCGATTCGATCGACCGTCTAAATAATTCTACGATTTTTCTGAAGCGCCTGTTCGCCACAAGCGTCTCGCAACTCTATCCGGTTTGTTTCCAACTTTACCAACGTGATCGTGATGACTGTAGCACATCGTATACCGTACAAAACCATTTATACAATCCGCGTAATATATTCGGAAGAAAAGTTTCTACAAGCGTTCGGACACTTTGGTGAACCGCTGTACGTATTTCGGTGACGAAATCTGAATACAGTGTACTAGACAGGAATCCGTGCAGAGACTGTTTCGAGGTCCATGTCTTTCGAGTGAAAGGCCTCGAGGGACATTGGACGGGGGACAGACAGATGGAAAGATTCGATGGGAGGCTAACCGTTGCCCAACTTGACTCTCGACCGATACTGAAATTGAAATTCGAGAAACTCTCGTGAGAAATTGGACGTCGATACACACCAGGCAGCGTCCACGGGTTACTTTCGTTCTGTTTACTCGTCCGACCGGATTAAAATCGATATCGGTATCGAAGAGCTAGACTTTCTTCGTTTCGACCGCGTGTCGGCTCGTCGAGCGAGCAAAATTGAATTCGACCCGATTCATTGACCCGGTCGAACTGTCACGACCCGTCGCGACATTGTTAACCGGTTAACGGTCGACGCTAACTAGCCGTGGTATCAAAGCTTAAACGATTCTATTCCCGTACCCGGCGGATGCTGCGACGGCTCTTCACGCTGTTTTCACGCTCAGTGGGTCGACCAAGAGTTTGCGAATAGGGGCAAGTGTGTCAGTGGTTTTAGGAAGATGGTAACGCGACTTTGGAACTGGGCAATTGGCAATTGTGGGATTCCATCGAGTTACAGATTCGTTCGAGACACGCACAGGCAGAATTTCGTTTGGGAAATGTACAAAGATATTACGTGAATCGTGTTTAATATTAAAATGCGAATGGATAGATTTGCAAAATTTATTTCCTTGCGCGATTCTTAAACGTTTGTAGAGAATTTTTGTCCATTTCTTTCCTTCTGAAATATTTGGAATTTGTTCGATTCTCTCGAGGCATTTAAGAGCTTCGCGTCTTTTTTTATTACTTCGCACAAATTCTCTCGATACGATTGGAATTTGTTATCTTCTCGAAGCAAAGTTCGAAGGAATTTTGGATCAGTAGAAAAACGAAGCGAAATACGCGCGTTTGAAGAAACCTCGTCTCCAGTTACGATATATCTCAACGAAGTATTTAACGCCGGTAAAAAATCTTTGCGTACGAAATTATCCAGTTAAATAACGCGTGACTCGTATAGAAAATCTTACCTTTAAAGATAACCAACTTTCTTTATGAAAAACCCGAAGAAAGAAGAACGAGTTTCTGACGCATGACGTCGTCCAGAAGGAAAATCGTTCGCGTCGATCGGGTGAACGTCCATCCGGAGGCAATTCGAACCACTTTCGAGACCATTTTTGGCGCTGAAACATCTCGCGCGGCGTTTCCTTTCAAGGTTAACCTAATTTGACCTGCCTAATTACTATTTCTGTCTCGGCGCGGCTCGGTCGACTTCGCGGTCTGTCCTTTCGTTGCTCGTTTAAACGCCCACGTGGCGAGAACGTGACCGTATGCACGCGGTTCTGACACGATCGATCGAACGAACGAAGATCGATATTAATTTGAAGTAACGGGACGGGAGACGTTCCATTGTGCTCGATACAAAAGCGTCCAAATGTTTTATGATGCGTGTCGTTCACGTCGAACACGTCGGTATGCCTGACGATCGTGTTCAAAATAACCAGACAGGGATGTAACCAAAAAAGATATTTTAAATTTTGCCTTTGTTGCATTCCTCTTACGTTACTATACACGAAAGGAACACCCATGCAATACTAATTTATAGCGCACAGACTATCAGTAGGTCTTTTATTTGCCTTTTACTTATTACCGATATTCTAACGTAAACATTTGTTCGTTCATTATCACCCACTTGAATTCCCCCGATATTAACTTAAGGCACGAGTTCATTCCTGTCGAGCGTAATAATTGTTTAACGACAAACCACTCTCTGTCGTAATAGTAAAAGCGAACTGGTAGAAACGAAGCTACGTAACGCAAATCTCTGCTCTTTTCGTGATCCCATTGGATTCGTAGGACAGGTATCAATGAGTCGCGCTTCGATCTCTCATTAATTGATCCGGCAAAGTTTACACCATCGTGGAGCGAACAAGTCCAAATTTCAAGCGAATTCCTTGGAAATTTTCGCTTTTACGCAATACAGTTTCGGGCTATAAGAATTCGTTTTCGTTGAACGAGTCGTACGAGTAATGGAAACACCGTCCAAATACTTCGTCTTTGCTCAACTTGGCGAAAGTTTCACTTTCTAGGAATCGTTAGAACCGACTCAGCATCCTAAGAGCCGTCTTTAGAAAATATGAACCACCATAATCGTCCGTATGACGACCAACGAAAAGGAGTTTTAACGATCGCCATGTACAGCGAAAACAAGCGCTATTGCATGGTTCCCTTCTGGCCGGGCTCGCTCTAGCGCGCCGTTTCTCCAGGTTCTAAAAGGGAATATTCCGGCGTCACATTACTCGTAATCCAGCCCGCTAACGAATTCAACTGTCGAGTTAAGGTGAACGGGCATGTAACTCTGGTAACGGTACCGGTGGTTCACGCATATCGTACATAGAAGCCGGTCTGCTATCCCAGCTACCGTGCTCGATTGTTTCCGTATCGATTTCCATTTCTCTCTTATGGCGACCCTTAGGCTAATGACAATGAAACGTATTGCCCGGTATCGGCCATACACACTAGCGGAATTATATTGCGACATTTTAGGGCTCGTTACGCGCCAACAGCCTTCGATCGTGCCGATCGAGACAATAACGAACACCGAAAAATAGACGTCGACGACCTTTTCGCAGATGGAACGCAGATATTCAACTGTTTTATCTGTGCACGCGTTCTCCGACTATCCGTTGGCTCGCTATTTTATCGTGCACGCTTTATTGGAAGGTCGTTAGCCGGTTGAAAGTCGGCGTTATTCGTTTCGATCGGTGGAGCTATGATAGAGCGTTAGGGTTGCCCGGAGACTCGGGAAATATCCTACGGTATTGTCCAAAGATTCGTAGCTCGTTTGAAAAACCATCGAATTTGAGGTTACTGCGATAGCGAAGAAAATCGACGAATTTTTGGTCCTTGAATCTAATTCTTAAATCTATTTTCAGCCCACTGCTATTGGAGCCTTCGCTCTCTCTGATGTCTCGTTCAAACCTTGTTAGCAAGTCCGTCTTCTCTCAAGGATTTTTAATAATTCGAGCTCTCTCTTCTTCGTTTTTAGCGCGCGTTTCTTCTCAAGAAGGGGGATAGAGTCACCCTCGGCAAGTTGAAATTGCCAGGCGAAACTACGGAATTTATGACACACGCACTTTCTATCGAGATACGATGAATCGAAAGGTAAAATTGTACGCTGTCTAAATGTGTTAAAAATTCATCAAGTCACGTATCACTCGACCGTCGGTACCCAAATGGTCGTAAAGCTAAAATCTTTGCCAAAAATTGGAATTTTCTCCAACCGTGTGACGAAGCTGGTCAGAGTTAGAAACCGAACAAACAGCAACGCTGGTTGCAGGAAGTGTCGGCGAGTCAGACGAAAGTGATACGAAGGAACGGGCCTCGATGGAAAGTGGCCGAGACCGAGGCCAGTTACGCTGGAATTGGCGTCGTTTCGTCCATTAAATTCTTATTAGAATTCCAACGACCGGGTGACCGTGAAATCGAAGTTGGCCGTCTGTTGGCCGCCAGTCAAGGAAAGCTCATTCGTTCGTACAACGACGATTTGTTTTCACCCGATATCGAACAACGTGGGTACCGACATATTGGTATTCGAGGTTCGTCGTACGAAAGCAAGAAACGAGCTGGTTCTTCTGCATGTGCGTCAGGTTATCGGTAATTTTCTTGTTTTGGAGAGAATCGAAGTCCGCGCACGTTCCTCTCTGCACCCCCGGCGCTGCTTCCTACGTTTCTTACTTTTTCGCAGCTTGGCCAAGTTTCGTAGGTTTTTCTCTCCCGGCAAATTTCTCGAAATTTCTTGTACACCTAATTTCTACAAATATTCCGTCAATTTGTAAACACTTCAGAAATTATTACAATTGACAATGCTCGAAACGTGTCACGTTTCTATAAATCCGATCCTACGTTACACGTACGCGATCGCACGTAGTTTACACCAGAGAATCGCACGTCACGACGATTTCAGATTTAGAAATTGCCCAGTGTACTCGTTTGCGATACCCGACCAAGCATAGATTTCCTGGTATTCGTCAAAAGTTGGCGCGAATAAGAGAAACTTGGATCGCTGTTAGTGATTCCTAATGATGGTGGTGCCGATAGCAAGAAAGTACCCGCACGAAGACCAAAGTAAAAAAAGAGTTTGACCCGAGTATAAGGACGGAGAAAGAGGTAGAGAACTGACACGATGGGGCATACACGGGACCCTACAGTTGCACATTGTACCTGTGTGATTGCCCTGGGGCAACCACGAGCGGGAGGCTCGACTAGTCATTCTCGACAAGTGCGCATCACGACATCGGTCTACCTTATATACACCTACGTTTACATCCACCCACGTTTTCCAAGCTTATCCACCTTAAACGTCCGCTTTTCGTATCTCTCTGACGGCGGGGCACGGGATTTCGAGGTTGGTCAGTCGATTCCGACTTTGAGTCAGGTCAGGAAACCGTCTGCCTCACGATTCTTCTACGATGTTGCATCGTGTGATCATCTTGACCTTGACACGATTTCCATGTTTGCCTCTTTACGAGTTTGCTCTATTTTTTGGTCCTGTGTTTTGTACGATTGCTTTACACGATTGTTTTATTGGGACTGCACGAGTCGAAGATTTATCAATAAAATAGTAAAATGCATCGTTTACGAGATTGTTTGATTCTCGATGTTGAAACAAACTGTTGTTATTTCTATATTCAGAGGTAGGATCACAATTTCTATTATTTTATTCTTTGGATAAATCTATCACACCGTTCTGAGCCGAAAAACCTTTATTGCACTCTCTTACATGGACTAGGGATAAAAACGATAGAACATCTTAAACCTATCGATTTGTGGCGGCACAAATACCGACAACAAATACCGCCACTCGACACTAACTTCTGTAGGACGACGGCAGCGCAGTGGTTAGCACCGTAGGTTACGAACGTTCGGGACCCGGAGTCCGATTTTTCTTCCACGCATCTAAATTGGAAGAAAAATAGCAGTATCGCATCCCAGCGACATCTACAGCCAGCGCAACAATTATCACAGACAACACTTACACCTCAGATTAAATCTATTGATTGTTTATCTAGAACTATCTTCTAGTTACTATTCATTGTAACTAGCGCATCTGTATATGGATGGCGAGCGCGAACTCACGCAGTCATTTTCAACATTATCAGACAATTAGAACCTTGAAAGACTTTGTCGAAGGAGCTTCGCTAATATTTCGACGTAAAAGTGGTGGACGCTTTTAATAAAATTACATTTCATGTACAATTACGTTTCATGCGACGTTTCATGTTCCCGCGACGTCTCCGTGCAAAAAGGTTTCTTAATGACGTTCGTACGTTTATTAAAGGCCCAACAGCGGCTAAATGGGAATGAAAGTGTAGAAGGAAACGTCGTATGTCGTCGATTTCGCCTCGATACGATATCGCAGAAGGTTAATTCGAGCTCGTGGGAGCAATCGGCGAGAAGGACGTTAATCTGTAGGCAAGATAATTCCAGATAAATAACCAGTTATAGAAACACCTTCGAACGATAACAGATTATTTAGATCTTCCTCGCGTCATTATACATACGTGGGTCTATCAGCGACACCGAAGTTGTCGCAAACGTCAAATTTAAGTCAGTAATTATTTTACCAGTATTTATTTTATTTTGTTATTTTTTAGTATTATTTTATTACGAAATATTCCAATTAATTTACCTTTGAATTATACAGTTTTTGTTTAAGATCTGCCACTGTTAGCAGATTAGCATCGAAAAAGTAATTGTTCTATTATTTCAGTATTTCTAATACCGTTTTCTATATATTAAATCGAACATAGGAGGCTGTATTGTATTATATTGAATTTTCAGCAAAACTATGTACTATATCATGCTTACACGTCGAATGTCACAAACACCTGTCGGTGTTCGAAAATCGAAAAGCAAGAAGTTACGTGGCGGTGGAATGTTCACGGTGAACGCCACGTAACGCAACAGAGGGCCGTAATATCCATGAAATGTCAATAACCGACACAGCTATAGCATTTTACATAATGAACCACGTAGACAGAGCCGCTTCATACCCGATCAACGTGTTTCTTCCTTTCTTCTTTTCCACCCCTTCCTCTCCCAACGATTCCTCGTTATTTTTATCGCGCGAGCCACGAACGAAGGATGTGTGTTCTCAGCTCGCACTCGCAGGTTCGTTAGTGATTTAAGTGGTAACAATGGTGTACAACAGGAGTCTGTAGCTAATTATTTCGCATATACAGGGTGTTTCCAATGTTTTCAGCCAACAGCAGTCAGGTGAGACTTGGTTCACATACGAATTCACGTTGCGACAAGTAGAACAGTTCATTCGATCAGACACTGACTGGAACATCGTACAAATAAATCCAACAGAATAAAAAAGCTTCGTCAACTAATTAATCGAAACTAGAATATTTCTGGCGTGTAGAAAAATTATTCGCAACTTGGAAAATAATTCTCAGCGACGTTTTCGCGTCTGAACATTTTCACCTTCTAAATATTCCCTACGTATCTCGCGACAGCCTGTATAACGTTCTCCCTCTATTTCCACTTGTGGATTACGCTCCTACAGTTTGGTTAGAAAAATTAGGAACACCCTGTACTTTCATACATGCCAGCTTCTATATTTCTGCTTCTTTTTTCTCCTTATTACCTCTTCCTCCAGCTACAACGAGGTAACGACGAGGTAACGACGACGAAACACACAGGCTGCGTTCGATCCCACGTCTTCGACCTCCTCGACGCTTCTCTTGGGCAATTCTTTCGAAGTTAACCAGCCGGGTTATTTGTATGCATTTGTATGCACAGCTGTATTGTTGTTGCAAAACATGCGAGCGGGTAATCGACGTAACACGCGAGGAGAGGGAACTGACGGAGAAGAGAGGGCAGGGAGAGAGAGAGACAAGGGAGGTGGGTTAATCTTGCGTAACGTAATGATTCTCTCTTGGTACGATGCGGCTGCTGTTGCCGGTGCTGCCGCTGCTTTTCGATTTCTTGCGTCCCGAGCATGATCGATGATGGTAAATCGTACGAATGCTTTACAATGATAATGATACGTTGCGATTCTACGCTTGCCTGCTGCGTAGTAGCAACTTCCCCACAGCTCGCCAGCCCTCTCTGATTTCTCTGTTTCACAGGGGACATTGTGGAATAACGACTGCCCCACCGATGGGGCATTCGATCGTACGTTGATTTGCTTTTTTCAAGCTGGCGGATTTGCAGAGAGGTTCGCCGACACAAAAAGACCACGCACCGTGACTGGATATTACTATTTGTTGATCAGACGTTAAAGGGTAGTTTTTAAGAGATTCACGGCATGTCTGCGCGTAATGACGATCGAACAGTGAAAGATTAGTTTTGACGGATTTGATTATCAGGTTGAATCGGCGTTGTGGATAGTTGAGTGCGGTCAAAAACGTTACATATTAAACGTTAAGTTGTCGCAAAGTTAAAGAAGCTCGCGGTTTCTTCTCCACGTTATTTCCTGTATATGATGGAAAATCTTATCGTATCGATCTCCGATATAAATTTCGTATCTCGTCGGCGACGTTTAAGAATCGATTAGCATCGCTTTCACTTTCCCCGGGACCTTCTTGATCCGTTTCACGTAATCGCCGTTTAAAAACAAGACACGTAAGATGGTTCTGCGATATTTGCACAACCTGTGGTCCTGCTGGACCAGGTAAGCGATCGTTAACTGGTAAATTGTTTCGATTCACCGTACGTGCACAATGTCCATCTGAAGAACGTTTCTCCTCGTTCTCTCCGGCTTTTTTTCGCCCTCTGCTCGTTTTTCCACGGTTCCTCTTGCACCTATCGATTAACGGAAACGTCAGGTTGGCCTGTTCAGTCAATACGATCAAGTAAGATGGCTTTTCCCGGCCGGAGGTTTAACGACCACTTAATTGTTGGATTCGCGTTGAAAACTCTTCGTTAATTGTGGTTACGCGTGGAAACGGAGCAATACGATGGATACCGGTCGTGGGAAGGAGACGAGAAGAACCGCTGAGAACGAAAACCGAGCATCTGGAACTGGGTAAAGCTCGCTTTTGCTCGATCGAGCGTCGATCGTTCGTTCTTTCTCGAACTATACTTTCTTTTACGCTGATGAACGATGGTTTTCACGCTATGCAATTCCAACGCGAATTCCGTCCTTTTTTCTTTTTTCCTATAATCGATAGGTACATTTAGGTCGATCGTTTAACCTTAATGTAACCTCCGTTATCATTTAAACGCATCGTCCCATTAATTTCGTACTGCCGTAACACGTTTTCATAACTCGTAAAAGTATAATCAACTTCTTATAATAACAGATGCAGTACACACGTTTTTTTTTTTGTTATGAAAACTGGCAATGGAGCCAGTTATTACGGTAGCTATTGCGCCATCACGATTATCATTATGACTATCCAACCAAAGGGCTGATAGGATTAAAAAGGATCGTTTGACGTGATTCTGTCGACGATGGCGCAAAGAGGCCGTAAATGTGGCTCATCGTGGCAAGTAGAGTCTGAAACGCGACGAAGTGATAGGATGGCCTCCTCCGTGACGGAATTCGCAGGGCAACACCAGTTTCTTGAGGTTTTCCACGGTTGTTACGCGGTCGCTAAGTTAATTGAGTAGAAAGCCACTGAAACTGGAAATCAGTCGGCGTGTCAAACGTTGAGGCGGATAGAGACGCCCCGCGGTGGAGCTAGTGTCATCAATTTAGTCGATGGAATCGATTATTCGACGGTCCGGTCGTTTGGAATCGAGGCTGCGGATTTTTCACGTTCACATTGCTTCTCAATTATCGTGTCGAATGCCTGTTTCTTGCTTTTACGTCGATTTACCTGTTGCAGGCAAAAAGTAACGTATACCTGGCAAAACCAGGCTAGAATCGAGTACAATTTAAAAGATAAAAAGGGATACGATTCCGTGTCCAATGGACGTACAAGCGATAAAAACATTTCCTATATGCGTTACCTCGAATCGAACGTGTTAATCGTCCGTGGATTATTTGAATGTCGTGGCGAGCTAAAAAAAGTCTGCACGAAGAAGTCGAACGCTGTGAAAATTACTAGCGACAGGCGCCAGATTTCTCAGTGTTTGAATTAAAGAAATAGCCATATTTGCAAAATTCAGCACACTTATTACCATGGCAATGGCGTAACGTACCAGGCGCGCTCAAATTACTTTACGATATTTCGTTATTAAGATGTATGTCGTAAGCTTATTGAAAAAGTGTAACGGCAAGTAAAAACATCTTTCAGCAACTTGGTATGTACAAAATACCTACATATTTATTTCTATTTATATAGCCAGTAGCTAAACGCTACGAATCCATTTGTTTCAATTCGTATTCTTATTACACGAAAATTCGTAGACACAGCGATGAGAACCTAAAAGTTCTGATCGAAAATGCTATCTCTCGGTAGGTTTATATAACGTATCGTGCCGAAATACGTGATAAAATTTCACGCTGAAAGCAGCACTCGTACGATCCAGCCATACGAAATTCATCCGGCAATCGACGTATTGAAACTATTCGGATATGTATAATTTTGTGTGCTGGACTGGGTTAGATGTGTAGTAGAGATACTTGTATGTGAGTATCAGTGTGTGGAAGTATGTATGTGCGTAGCGTCTCGAAAACAGATGAATGTAAACTGTTCAGTCGGTTAACAGTCGGATATGGAAGAAAGTGCCGAGACGCGTGCAAGTGTGTATCGATGAACATCTTAGAAATCGTCCATAAAATAAATATATAACTATTCTAATATTAATTCCAAGCGTAAATTCAGCGTTCCTATAACATTATTTCGGCTATTAAGATCCAGAATTCTCGACAGAAACTCTTCAAGAAGTCGTTTTATGGTTTCTCCATTAACACGATCTCGCAGGTGGAACCGATTCGTCCTTGATCCTCTAGGCTGTTAAAAAAGAGAAAAAAATTGTACCGATCGGTAATAGATATTTCTCTGCGACGGTGAAAACGAACGTGTGGACGCGTAACTCACTCTTTAATCTTTTCGTCGATCGATTTCTTGTCGCGATAATATCTCGATACCAGGATGCTAGGTGGGGACAGGTTTCTCGGACGAGAGAGGAAAGCAGAAATGCAAGAGCGAGGGTTGGTCGAGGTGGCCAGAATGGACACCGGATGTGGGATATGCAGACGACGAGATGCGTGGGATTCCCCGTGTGATGCACGCGAGCGAGTTCTTCGTGTCTCGAGACCGGTGAGAGAGAAACGAAGCTACGACGAGGTGAGACTCTTTCTTGGTGTTCAGTTGCTGCACGTAGAAGTCTCGATGCTGCCTCGACAAATCGTCGATCGTACCGCAAACACTGCTCGGTGAACGGAATCTGTATGCATGTAGAGAGAAGGGAATTGGAATCGCGGTTAAAAAGAAATCGTAGAAGCGTTGTTTTGTCAGATGATCACGGATCGACGTCTTGTACGATGAATTATCAAGACGCACATATATATATGGATTCTTAGCAATATCAGAATTGAAGTATCTCCGAAGATAAAAATATTTTTGCGCCAATGGGTTAACACATTTTTGTTGGGAATGTCAAACGGCATCGATTAATCGCTATTAAGAGGAAATCGCGACAGTATACAGCGTTGTTTTGTTAGATGGTCACGAGTCGAGATCTTGTCCGGACGATTATCAAGACACACATGGTTTCTTAGCGATATTGAAATTTAAGATACGTCGTTTCTTGCCACAGACGCGAGACATTTCGACGATGTAGAAACGATTATTTTCCTCTTTTTTTCTTTTTTTTTTTCTTTGTTGGAATAAAAAATTCAGAGGAGAGAAATTCAGCCAAACATCGTGCATCACGAAATTAGTTTCAAAGGGTGAGGATAGCGATGAACAGTTAACGCGGCATTAGTCTAATCGTCGCTCTGTTCCGACACAGTCAGAGGGCAATACCTGTTGCGTTCGAAAGACGTCAGATTTACGTTGCCGGGTAGAAACTCGACGATGTAAATTGGTTTGCCCGCGGACGATTTCATGGGCGAGTTCCGCGATAGGGGAATCGTCGAATCGCATTTACACTCGATTACCGCACGGAAGAAATGAATTCGCGGCGATAGAACGTTAACGATTCGCCGTTCCTCCTCTTGATTCTCTCTCTGAACGAAAACCGTCTCTAATAAGAGATCCGCCTCGTTACTGAATCTAAACGGACATCTATCTTGCCTGGCTTCCTGTATTCCGACAGCGTACGTCGGCCATACGATCACGTAGTGTATGTACACCATCACGCGAAAGTATCCGGACAACACCTGGCTGCCTTCTGCACAATGCAATGTAATAATTAAATTACAGATAAAAGCGTGTTATTACCGATGATAAGTGCCGTAATAGGTAATTTAAAGTTATGGTCTTCTAACTTTATAAAAAGGTGATCGGAAAGTAATGTTTCTAGGTATTAAAACGTTGCTTGCCATGTGACATGTTATGTTAGTAGCATATTTTATTTCGTATTTCGATTATCGCGTCAACGGGATAGCGTAAGTTGTTCATTTTGAAATAACGTAAGATGATTCTAGGATTCCGTTTAATTTTATTCAGAATGTTCGATGATGTGTTTTTTGAAAACCCACGCAAACATAAGGATCATATAGGAAAGAAAGATTGGATTTTACAGAGTCTTCCTATCTGTAGTATCGATTTTTCGTTAGCACGTCCTTTTTATTAAATTCACAGAGTATCACCAGAAACGCGACTATTACCATACTTGTCACGTCCTCAAAATAGAGAACGTTTCAACGGGACCTTTTTTTTATTGACCAGGCGTCGCCTACGACACGGTCTGATTGGCTAACGAGTTGGCTGACGCGGTAGATTTTTAATTGCTTTCATAAAGCTCGACTTGTTTCTTCGACGTTCGTTGTTCGCCATGTTTCAAGCTGGCCTTTTAGACGATGAGAGGCGTCGGGGCGCACCTACACCTCTGCGTGATTGACTTTATTAGAGATTAGCGCGGCTGGTCTCGAGTGGGCCCGCATCTCGGTCGCGTTTAGAGCTTAAGGACTGGCAAGGACTCGGTCGAAGCGTGTCAAGGACGACCGCGAGAAAGCCACGAGAGAAGGAGAGACCTCTTTGCCTCGAACGATCAACCTGTTGTCCAATTATTGCCAGTTGCCGAGACGAACGTGTCCCTCGATTGCGCAATCGACGCCACGGCAGGTCATCGACTGATCTTTCAGCTTTGGATTAGTACATCGACGTTCGTTGATCTTTGTTGCGCGAGCAAATGTCGGAAAGTTTGGCACCACAAATGGCGGAAATGTTTCTCAGAGCCTGTCGTTCAGATGATTTATCGAGACATCGATGGAGATTACGATGTTAATTAATATCGGTTGTAGTTCTTCGTGGGATCTCGCAGTATTAGGTCAGCTGAACAGAGACGGCGAATATCGTTCTGGGAAGATTGTTTAGCGAAACGACGAATGTAAAAGGCGTTGCCGAATGCCCGTAATCTTTCTGCTTATTTAGCAATATTTATTACGTTAGTTATATATTAAGGTTATATGTCTACGAGATCGTTCTGGCAAGATTATTTGATAATCGTTATAGGTGACGAATGCAAGAGACGTTGCTAAATCCTCGTCTTTCTGTATATTTCTATATTATACGAATTTTCCATTCCATGTTATTACTCGCATAAAACGCGATAAAATTTACGCGCAAAATAATTGCGGTAGTTTTCCAACGCGCTTTTGTCCAGATGCGAGATAGTACGGCGTGGGGGAGAGTCGACTGGCCGGAAGTCAATTGTGAACGTGCGACGGACGACAGGAAATCAGCGGACGCCCGGACGGAAAGCGGTTAAACAGAGCGTAGATTCGATGCGATCGATTCGACCGGACAAAAAGCACAGCGTCCACGGAGAGAAAGATACAGGATCTTTAGAATTATCTCGGTGGATAGATCGAACATAGAGGTGTGTTGTAGCCATAGCCACGAAGGAATTCGCGATTTTATTGGCTCGTTTCTTAGTGGAATCGCGATTCTAATCGTCCTCGATAAGCTAACTGGACTGTGAATCCGGACTGGCTCGTTCCCGGAACACCGATATACAATTTATGCATACTTTTCTCCTTTCTTGCGAAAGAAAGATCACGCTGTATTACCAGCGTTTGTTTCGTTTTCGTAATACCGAAATCGATCCGACATTTTCTTCGATGTTGATCGCCATATAAGAAGCACGTTACGAGGCAAAAGTTTTCCATCCTTTCTCGATCATATTGAAAATATTTGAACATTCGTCGTAAAAATCTTGCACCAGTGTACCGCGTGTACGTTTGATATATTTTTCAATTTCGCTGAACGCTCGGACGAGTGGATCGTAGTAGATGCTGCAGCAACATTCGTATTTTACCTTTGGCGTAATTGAATTCAGTATACTGAACCTTCGATCGGTACATAAGGCGAAATCCTTGGTACGTAATTGGTTAAACGGGTTCCAGGTCGATCACATCGAGAATTAAACATAATGTTATGCTAGATTTACTGCAGCCTGCACTAATTTGTAACAGACCTTAATTTTAGTACTCGTTGTAGTAAAACGCAGTACATGCCAATATCGAATGTGGCTACAAATTATCAGCGATATAACATCGTATTTGGTCCTTAATTGATGATACGATTACGCACTGCATACCATGGTAACGATACATAATAACAGCGTCAAAAACCAACGAAATCATAAATTCCCTTTGAACGCCTGTTATCATCCTATCCGAGGAATATCCAAGAATAGTTATTTCGTATCTTTCATTACAATGTTAATTTAATCAGTAAAACAACTTCTTATTAATCATACATATAATTAAACACACGAAAGATAAAATGCGAATTAAGAAACAGATAAATTTAAAGAATAATACAATCGGTTTAGTATAATTTTGACTGTTAACCTTCTTCGTACGTACAACGCGCGTCGCTTTATACGTTTCTCCAGTTATGAAGATCATCGATAGCCAATCGAAACATATTAAAAGATAACGACACAAATTGTATCTATAAACGATAAATATTTCAATCTTCGTCGAATCACAATGCTACGGAACGTTAGACAAAATCACCAAATGCTCCTCTAATTTACCCTATAACGTAAAGTTCGATGCGTTTCTCGACCGTGAGCAGAATAAACGCGTTGCCGTTCATTTATCTTGAGCGTAATTGCGCTCACGGCAGAGATCTCGCGGCGTAAATTAGTTTATCGTGGACAAGGTTTCTGTTAGACCCCATTTCACAGTGGAATTCCGCAGTGGCTCGCGCATGTTTAGGCATCGAGGCTTTTTGCCGGTGTCCGTGATCTTTTGTTTAGCCCATACAAGGGTACACCATAATTTTCTGCAAAGAAAGACGCGCTCACGGTTAGAACGCCAACACGGCGTTCCTCTTTCCGCGAGGAGCAGGGGAGAGAGCCGAGGGACTTTATTTCTCCATAAAGCCGAGTGAATTCTCGTTCTTGCTCGCGCAGGCCAGATGATCGCCTGGTTTCGTGATTGCCACGCACTGGAAAATGATCGTCAGTCACGGGAACGAAGACGTATCGCTCTTCTTACCGGTCCTGCGGACTCTTTTTCGTCCCTGTTCTTCGCGCGAGAGCTCCTTTACGGTTTGCTCCTTCGATTTTACATGTCGAATATTTTAAAGATGTTTCGCGAATGTGAGGTAGAAGTGTCTTTTGTTTCTTTCTTCTCTCTTTTTCTTTTCTTTTAAATAGAAGTCTCGATTTTGACGTTAGAGTGAGCGACGACTAAAATACGAACCTTGTCGAGCGCACAAATCAAAACGAAATTGTACGTTGCGAAGGGGAAAAGAAATTTTTATCTATGGATTATATATCGCAGAAGAACATGGGAAATTATATGTAACCCATAAAGTTGATAAATCTGTAAGACTTTCGTGAGAAAGAATGTAAAATATGAAACTTGCACCGAGGAAATCGAAATGAAATTGTATAACGTAAGAAAAAGAACACGCTTTCATTCGTGTAATTACATTTTTACAAAAAAAAAAAAAAAAAGAAAAAGGAAAAGAACGAACATTCGAATGTTAGAAACTACACCATTATATTCTATATATAATTATGAAATTACGAAAGTAGAATCTTAAATGAGGAGACACTAACAATTTACGAAGAAGAAATTGCAAAGTGTAAATTGCTGTGAAATTAGCCTCCGTATGAAGTACTTCACGGCTACTTATCATATTTCTGCCCACCGTGCACTGGTATCTTGTATTATAAAATCTTCCACTCTTCCACAACCTTCAACGGTTACCTTCCACAACCAATTCCTAACTCGAGTAATAAAATCGATATCGTTATACATTAATCCATTGCGATTAGTTTTATTTTTTCACTAAACTTCACGGATTTCTAATCTATTCCAAAAAGATCTCGTATCTTATGATCGTAAACATTTTTAATCGATGCCATATTAAGATCAGCAGATCGACAAAGTTGTACTTGTCCTTTCTTTCTCTTTTTATTTCACTACCTTCGATTACCTTCGACTGGATGCACGGCTTGTTATTAAGCACGGGAAATCTGGGTCGTCGCGCGTCATTCTAGGTGAAATTTCTTCAGCTGTCGAAGATCGCTCGATCGTCCCGAACATGTATACTTAATTCCACGACAAAGTTCTCGAGCGAGAGGAAAAACCGTTCGCTGATTCGCGTGGCTCGTTCCCTTCTCGGGATGCAACTTTCGTAACGAGCGAAAGTGACGCACGGTCGTTTTGTTTCCCCTCGATATATCGCGTCTTTTTTTTTCGAGATATTTGGAAAGCGCGGTGTAAAGCTATCGAAAACTGGCTTCCGTGCGTCAACGGAAGCGATTCCCGTGGAATAATGTAACGCGAAAGAGGTGCACGCGAGCTTCATTATCATATTTCCAAGGAAAACGATCCGTCGAAGTTGTTCCTTCGGGGAAAACATGGAAAATTATGCGCTCGGTAACGAGTATGTGTTAAAACCTTGCTGTTTCTTTAAATATACGTTGTTTTAGACGTGTAATGAGAATATGATGAAGCCACAACGGAGGAGTTTACAAGGAATTAGGGTTATAACGAGCAATTTTTATTTAAAAAAAAAGAAGAATTCAGGATGAATACATTGGAATATTACTGTTATAAAAGGGCTCTCTAATTACACAGACGAATATACAAGAAAATGTCAGATTCTCGATCAGCTCATTCCGAGCACGATCTCTTCCTTTCCCTCCCGAGAAATTCCAATAAATAAATTCGATCTTCCAGATAACAGCTCTCGAATCGTACAGTCGAAAATTCCCAATCATCGCGCTTTTATCCGTTTAATCCTAGTTTCAGTCAAAAAGAACAAACATACGATCATTCTATATTTTCTGTGGGAAGAGAATTTTCAGTCGAAGTGGCTTTCGTCGATCGTTGAAATAAATATATCGCTATGAATCGAGGAAATACTACGAGAAACACGTGAAACACGTGAAACGTACGCTTGCTCCTGATGAATGACCGATTTAAGATTCCTCGAAGATGTTGTACGTGCTCACGTGACTTTCCTTTCCATCTGAATGGCCGCCGTTTCTGTTTCTCTTCCTCTCTCTTGAACCCTTCGATCCAATCCTCTCTCTCCTTCACTGTTTCTCGTTCTTTCTATCCCTGGACGGTAGCCCCTAAATCTTCCTCTAAACATAATAATAGAGTTTGAAGAGGATCTGGCGTGCAGCCGCGGCGTTGTTGGAAAGTTTGATTAGCTCGCTGCATGGAGAAGCTCGTTCCATGGACGCGACGGGAGATTGCTTTTCGTGGTTGATATTCCGCTTATGTTTTCTCTGGAATGTCGACGTCGATGGACACCGCCGGAACTTTTTTAATAATTATCTCGTTTCATCCTCTCTCTCTCTCTCTTTCCCTCTCCCATTCGTTTCGAGGGTCGAAGTGTGGATATTATAGCGGTGTTGGTAGTGGTTGGGCGGAGAACTAGTCGAATAAGTTAGACAGTCAATGAGCTGTTATGTAAAACAGAATATCTATTTTTTTTTATGTATTTTCTTATTTTTATTTATCGAGGTTAAGTTTCGAGTGTCGTTGATATTACGATGGAGCTGGAGGGGGTTAGTCGGAAAACGAGAGTGATAAAATAGAAAATTGATAAAGTCGATACGTACAAAAGAAAGAAACGACATTGTATTTCGTTCGGTATATGTTTGTTTCTTCACGTACGTTTCTCTATTGTTCGCGTTAGAAGATCGATGTGTAAATATATTATCAGTGCGGTGTCGAAGGGACGTGGAAGAAGAGGAACGAGTTAACAAGTTAACGAGACTGCTGCATAAAACGTAGCATAGATTTAGAAGTATATGTTTTTCGTTTATATTCGTCGAGGTTAAGTCTCGCTTTACAATGTCCAATCTGTGTCATCGATATTCATATTTCTTTGGTTCGCCAGTACATATTTCTCCGGTGTCCGCCTACAGCCGAGGAGTTCTGTAAGCGCGACGTGAAACTACGTAGAAAGTCTTTGTACTCGATAGAAATAATAACGACGTCAGAAGTTCAATGCAACGTGACGAAACGCATAATGCACGCGACGAAGTGTGACTTCTTTGGATTCATTCTGATCTCACCAACCATTGACTTTTCTTTCTCTGTACCGTCTCTGTACTATCTCTACACTGTTCATCGGGTGTCACTGCATTTATATCTATAAACATTTATAACTTCGATCCAGTGAACATTCTTTTTAGCCGACATAACGTAATACCAATAAGCCTGCTGGCTATTTGTAGAGCTAACGATAGCTACTAGTATCGATCAACGTCAAAACTAAACACGATCTATATTTATGTTGCAGGCAACGAGGAAGATTTCAAAATGCGGGTACCTGTTCGTCGCCCCGGGCTGGGATTTCTCGAATCCGCTGAATCGAACGAAGGTAAGAGAAACGAAACGAATTTTCCGCTTCACCGTTGAAACCTATCGTCGAAGAAGATTACATTAACGTCACCATTTATCAAATTTTGCTACAGTATACGCGTTTTTTTTTTTTTTGATAAAAGTTTCGAATAAAAAGATTAGGAAAATGATTGTTTGCGTCGGTTACGAATAATCTTGCGATAGTAAAAGAAGGCAGTAGGATTAGACTTTCTTCTGTTTGCTACTACACCTGATCAACCGTGTCTAAGGTGTTAACGAACAAATGGAAAGTGGAATTTCTCTAATATTTAATTTATGCGCCGCGAACGCATTTATCTCTAAATATTTGCTAGAAATTTATTTCTCTCATTGTATCAAATATTTTGCCCCGAAGAAATTCTTGAAAAATAAATAATTTCCAATCGACGAAGCGAACGACGCTCTCCAGTTACGATTAATAGATTTGCGATTCGAGGACATGTTCGAGGACACCGATTTCTCTCTTAGCGCCAAGCTACCGACAACGACGCGGAAAAGAAGAATCGCTGCGATAACGGAGTGGAAATTAATATACCCGTGGTTCTGTGTTGAACGGGAGCTCACGATCGGCATAAATCTCGGCGGTCTCGATGAAGGACTCGCGGCGGTGGCCGAGATCACCAGGCGCTCCGAGGACAGCGAAATCGGCGGTTCTCTTATCGATCTGGACGCGGCAAAAATTCGATACGAAGCGTTAAGAATCGTGCGTCGCTGTTCGCCGGAGAAAGTTTAGAAAGGAACGGCCGATTCGCAGTTCGCGGTCGTAAATATAAAACGAAGAAAAAACCGGACGATCGGTAACCAGCGGGAACTGTTTGTAATTCGTAGTCACGTACGTACGCGAGCAGTTACCGTAAAATGGGAAAAGGTACGTCGCACGTTGTTCGAGAACAGCTGTTTCCATCATTTTCTGTTATTTCTTAAAGTTTCGGTATAGCGTCTGGTGGAAGTGTTTGGACACTTATTTTATAGAAAACATTCGTACGTCGTTTTACAACATTCGTATGTCTGTGCGTTATAATAACAGGAATAGAATTGCAGCATGTAAAGAATAAAATCGATGAGAGTAAGCTTGATACATCTTCTATTTGCAACGATAGAGTAAAATAGCAAATTTATATTGCGATGTGTTTTGTGATTTATTCGATGAAGATTTTTATTTGTTAAATTTTATTGTTAAAATTTTATCGAATCGCTACCTGATCGTTGGAGAATGTCAGATAGTCAATGGTACTGTCGATCGTAATTATTATCCTTTGATATCGACCACTCGTATATTGATAGAAATTTTGATTCGATGGTCGTGGCGAATCAAATAGCATTTGTTCGTTGAAGCGATATCGAGAATGGGAAGATGGAAATGGAAACGCGAGGAGAAGGCAATGGGATCGATCGTTTCAGCACTGTTACGAAGGATCCACAACGAGATCGAGCGCAGGGTTGCACGGTTATCCTCGCTTTCTCGATAATGAGAAAATTGTGCGGTTCGATCGATCTTGTAACACGATCTCGCGATCATAGACTGTCGATAACGCGCCACGTAGCTCGAGGCATCGAAACGGAAGTGATCGATGGCTCAGACGCGGCATTTCCGATCTCCAGCTCCGATCATTTTACCACGCTTCCGTAGCCTAAGCTTAAATACCGCGAGATCGACGCGTACAAAGGCGCTCAAGAGTCACCGATGTCCCAACGAGGGATAAAGATTTTCAATTAATCTCCGGAGATTATCACGGCTGAAATTTCATTGCAAATTTTCTAACGATACCATCAGGATGTTACTTGTAACCAATGCGAACCATAACTTTTCTCATCTATTCGTCTACGATCGTTCTCCGATTCTTTTATTGGCGATATAGTTTTTTTGTATAACTTTTTTATAGTTTCTAAGCTTTCTTGTTGTATCTGGTTTTGTATCCCGCCGCCAAAGATCATCGGCGAGATATCTCGCATTTTATACGTATCGACGAAGAGCGATCGTAATTCAATGACAAATGGGCAACGATAGAAACTGATTTAAAAATGTCATCGAGTATAATTGTTCGGAATTTTGACTGACTGTCCGTTTATGGCACGGACAGGCCCATTGTTTTCTTTAGGAAATTCCGAATTGCATGTCCTCCCCGAGCTGTAAACCTAACGACTCCGAGGTCAGATAAAAGACCCCTGGAAAGGACCAGCCGGAAGGGCACAATGGACGGAAGAAACCCATCGGCTGGTAGGGAAAATCAGCAACGTAGAAGGACGGTTTATCATCAGATATCGTACTGTACTGGTGAAATACTTCACTCCCAACAAGATCTTACCACCACCGTGAATCATATCACACGTTACGTTTACACAACTAGTTCAACACAGCGCTGGATTACTCTAACACTCGATATATTAAACCTCCTCCACCTCGAGCGTTAATTCATTCGAGGTACGCGATATCGACCGATCGGTTTGACCTGACCGGTTGCTCTTTAGTCGATAATTCGCAACAATAATTAACGAATATACGTTATCGAATCCATTATGTGTTGGTCGAAGTTTCATTCTACGTACGTATCTATATTAAAAAGAAAGAAAAAAAGCAAGAAATAAGAGTGAAAGAGAAATTTGGCTTTTCGAACTCGTCAGTCTTAACAGTCTTTTTGGAACAGTTTGTTAAATCGCAGGATCGTTTAGCCGGAGATGGCTATCGTACAACACGAATCGATTAGAAGCGTGTATATAGTTATTATAGTATACGTTTCGCGATTCGATCAGCGTCGAATGGATGCGTGAAGAGCGAGTTTAAACGATCGATTATCGAATTGTACGACGCGTCGTTGCGGAGCCCGTTGTCGAGAAACGCACGAATAGAAAGCGGTTTCATGGATGGCCGTGTTTGGCCTCGATCAACAAACTCTCCCTTGATTTTCTATGACAGCTGTGACTGCTCTTCCGCGAGTTTTTCGCCGTCCCGCGAATAATGGCAATTCTTCTTCCGGTTCGCAGTCATCGTTCACCTTGGCAGACGTTCTTCCATACAGAATATGACAGTATCTTGATCGCGGTGTCGCTTTCGTTATAATCATCGAATCTGTCGTTGTTTCGTTATCGTTTCGCTGTGCAAAAATTCTGATTTAAATTCTACAAGTTCGTAGATCAAACTATCTCTTCTCTCTTCTTCTCTCAGCAATTTTATCGTAGTTTATACATCTTTGTGTTTCGATCTTGTTCGTTGTTCAACGAAGGGAAAGACTTTCAATTTCTTTAAATAACGAGATAATAAATTGAACAATATTTTTCCATAGTATGGAAACGAGGAATGGCTTATATCGACGATTTCTTCATATTTTTCACGATTATAGAAAAAGATGATTAGATAAAAAATGATACAGAATCAATAATTCTATGTTCGATAAAGACAAAATTATAAAATATGATAGAAGCAAAAAAGTGTAACACAACGACACGAACCATAGAAGTGTATCGACGTCACGAGAAAGATATGATTAGCGTTACATAATTACAATAAAAAATAGTTCCCCAGCGTTCGAATTATCTTTTCTACGTCATAAACGATCATATATCATCTCGAAAGCCAGGCATCTGATTCTAAGAGTTCGCGTTGTCTGTTCCCCAAATTACTCTCATTAGATGACCGCTATCGTTTCGTGTAATGAAAAGGATGCCTGTATATAATACATCCTCGACCTTCAGCCTCTGATTTATTCCCAATTCGCGCTTTAATCGAATCGAGCCTCTCAGAAGCTGAGCCGACGAACTCTGCTTTTTGCGAGTTTCTCAATTTTATTTTTCGGGTAACACGATTAATGCTCGTTCTTCGAGAAACGAACGATTTAGCAGTACGTTCGAGACTTCCTTTGTTGCAAACTTTTGACTTTTTAATTTGTAGAAAATTAAGAAGTGAAAAACCACGAGATAAAATACACGAAATGCACAAAAAACGAAATATAATTTCGTGAGCGGAACAGCTTATTCTTTTAGTTGCATTTATAAAAGTATAAATTCGCACAAACATGGATAGCCTATTTATCGGAAAGAAATGACAGAAAACAGCAGCGAATTTTACGGTAGGTTAGAAACAATAACCTTGCGAACGTTTTTCAATTTACGGAGTCGCGATCGGCGTTATCGTTCCGAACGATTCAATTATTTCTCTAATGGCTGTTCGATAGGAGTATGAAAATAAACGATTCAAGCTGAATAAAACAAACGTAGGCACCACCGATCGTTATACGGACCGATAAACAGGGCATCATGGAATAACGAACAACCCGGAAGCTCGGTGGGAATCGGCGGCTCTGTGTATTGTCGTTCTCAATAGGTTGAAACTATCGTGGAAATTACATCGAGCGAGACGCGAGCCTGTAAATCTCGCTCGTTTCACCGCGAGACGTCGGAGAAAGTGAATAATTAGAAGGCGCCTTAAGGCCTTAAAGGCCTTTAAAGCCTAAACGACGAACGGTGCGTAACAACCGTCTTCTCTCGGTTCACAATCGTGACGAGACTCCTTAATTAAGTGGATCTTGCTAATTCATGCGTTTAGCGATGTTGATTTTCATCGAGTTTGTCCATTTTGTTTGCCTATACTATTGTTTTCATTAGCATTACATTTTGGGAATATTCTGCGAATCGCGCGATACGGTTACGGAATTTTTTCCCAGCAGTTGTACTTTTAGATATGGAATTTGTTCTAGATTTGCCTGTTTGCTTAGAACTTTTTTCAGTTTGACGATTCTCTAGATAACGACAGACAATTAGAGCACCTTGATCGAGCGAATTTTCTTCCAATCTGTACGTTCCTCTTACGTGCGTTATTGCTTTTATTCGATCTCCAACATTTTCCACGAGTTATATTCTCGGAATTTTTCAACAGCAATTCGAACATTTCGCTGTAAAATCTTTGTCGCGTTGGCTAGTTTTAGTCTGGAATTTTAAAGAATTCTCAGGTCAGACAATCGTACGATATTTTAATCAGAGAATGATAAGCTTTCTTTCGAAGCTACCGACCGCGTCTTTCCCCGTCGATCTTTTATCCAAATTAAACGCCATCAATGACGCATTGATCGTCGACAAAGCACAAGAAACTCGACTAGTATTTAAGGCAGAGTGCGGATAAAACTGCGTAACTGGGAACAACGGTGCATTAATCGCGATAACGAATTTGTAGAGTCATCGAGCACATTATACCGCGTGCGTAATAAAGTAAACGAATATTGCAGTGGCCTCGGTATCGTAACGTATCCAACGATAAGAGACGCCGACTTCACCGATAACACGATCACAATGCCATGCCTTTTTCATCGTACGATTACAATTAAGAAAATAATCATTGTTTTTCAATCTTTCAGAACCGCGTTATTCAATATTATTTAACAGCACCGAACATATTCTTTTCTTCTATTTCCACGTTCCGACCGTACGAACATGTAATTTCGTCCCTCGTTGTATATCCTATCCGTCGTTTACCAACGATTAGTTGCATAACGATAATGACACAGCGTGTGCGTCGAAACGAAGCATAATACCTGCTAAATCAGCATGTCGACGTGTTGCGTATCGTATCGGTGGCCGTACACCACGGAACCGCCGACACGTGTCGATGTTTGTCAACCGATTTTCTGCTGGTTCTTCCCGTATCTGTTTCGACGATCGTTAAATAATAGCCGCAATCAGGATACAAGAACGCTGCTCGTGTTTCTTTTGGGAACGTTGCGTTATACTAAGTACACCGGCGTCATATTGCACAATCGTCGTCGTACGTACTCAAACACACGTAAACGTGTATAAATACAGAGACGCGTTCTATTGCGTAACCCTGGCATAACTCATTGTTAGCCTGGGCTCTTTGTAGCAGAGAAAACACGGTCTTATCAGGTGAAGAAAGAACGAGCGCTTTCCTTTTGTCGGTTGGCCTCATCCCACGCGGATTGCATACTTACCGCCATAACAGAATTTATGGTTTATCAAGCGTGCGTACCGCTAAGGACTGTGGCGATGCAACGGCCGCCTGTATCCGCTCTGATCGCGTATCATAATTCCATATTACGTTACTTGGAGATCTTTGTTTCGAATGAAATGCGTAGAAAGTTCCGAAAATGGTAAATCGGTAATCCCGTAGGATAATTGCATTATGATTGAGATCTTTGTGCAGGTTTAATGGACGATATTAAGAACAAATGGAATATACACTCGTGACGCGTAAAGTTGTCTTTATGAACGTGGGTTGTATTTAATTCGATGAGTTTAACGATGCCGGACTTGGGCCAAATTGGCACATATTTAGGTCGCGTTATGTCTGACTCGCGCAGTCCTTAACTACTTAACTTTATATTACGCTTAACCTCGCTCGTATTTCACCTTTTCTCACAATTTCCTTTCAAAAACAGTTCGCAATTTGCTTTTATCGCTATACTTTCCTAACCAACGATCCACTTACATCGAAATTTCTGCCGAATCAAGTTCCCACTCGAGAGTAATTTAAAAAAATCGAGCCAGTCAAGGTAGGATCGTAAAGGACGAAGCATGCGAATATTATGCAAATTTCGATTTGCGCGTGGCCAGTTAAAGAAGATCGCACGTCGTTAAGCCGAAGATCCATTAAAGCCAGTGACGCGGGACGAGCAAAGTCGAATCTAAAGCGAGTCTAGAACCGTTTCTGTTCAGGCTATTTCCGATCTGGGTTACACTTGCTGCGACTCTCGTTAAACTCGCTCGACGAATCGTCCTTTTCCCTATTGTATCTCCGATAAGTTGTACGTTGTTCATCGGCGTGCAGAACGATCGTCGAAAGATCGAACCGACGAAATCGATCGAAACCGATCGCATGTTACGCCATGGCCCCGTTTAATTAGCCAATTAACGCGTGCACGTTGGCTTAATTCGTTCTCGCGAGCAGGACTGGCCTGGATCGAGCCGGGGAATTCGCGCACAAAGATATTTTCCCAGACGGTTCTGCGAGAAACGCCAGAAGAAATTGGCACACTCTAATGAACCTGCAATACGCGGGAAAAAAATCGAGGCCGAGCGTAAAATTCCTCGGGTAACGTTAATTTGCATCATAATGGACGCGCCTCGTGTCCCCTTACGATCGCAACCGGTCTCTTTCTCTCTCTCTCTTGAGCTTTCTTCGTATTCTTGCCCATTCTTTTCGTCCTCGCTCGCCAATTTTTCTTCTTCTATCTTTCTTCTTTCCTTTTCTTTATTTTTTCTTTTTTTTTCTTTTTCGTCTTCGAGGAAAAGCAAGTGGCACGTCTCTAATGGTATGCTTTCACTGCAAATGGGAGTCACAATAGAAGCGTGGCTCTACGTGGCTAATCATATTAATTCGTAGAAAATCCGGAGCATCGGCTATCTATGTCGCGTGGAAGTTTCGTTTTTTCCGAGCCAGCGATTCGAGGACGTCGCGTTCCACGCCTTCGTAAACGATGTGTTTTAAATTGGAGAAAGAGACGTGTACACGTTGCCTTTATGCCTCTATGGTATTTCAGTTTATACAGAATCTTGATCGTTCGAAAGGATGGGTAACGTTATACTCGTACGAGGGAAGATGGTTCATTTTCAGTTATTCCGTGAACATTAATATTAAACGAGAACAGAGACTTTTGAATAAAAGAAACTATCGTATTTATGAATCGGGCCAAGTAGATCGCGTCACGCGTAGGCCAATGGCCTTGGATGTTAGATTTATCGGGGCGTTGAAAATATTTGACAGAAAAATTCTTTCTTTAATGAAGATTGTTCTGTTATCATTGGTAGAAAATCTGTAGCGTCGACTATTCAAGTTGCAGAAGTTTCTTTTTTCTGAGCCAGTGATTTGAGAATGCCTTCGTGAACGACGTATATTAATTTAACGAAAGAAACATTTATACTTATGTTGGAAATTTCTAGACTTGTTAACCTGAATAGCAACATGGTCGTTATAATTCAAATGGAACTTTACGAGAGATTAAAATTCTGGAGGCAATTATACAACATAGTAAAATTATAAGCCAATCTACAAGAAATTAGAGTTACAAGCATCGTTAATAAAACGACAACGAATATTCATAAGACAAGCTTCGAATGAAAAAAGAGCCAGCAAAGTTATTCTTTTATCGTCTTTTTCCATGGCGCCCAAATTGCAGCGTAATCCCCGGATTAAAAAAAAAAAAAGAAAGAAGAAAGAAATGAATCTCCTTCTCTGCCGCCTCGTTTCCAGTGAAATTGCTGGCATCATGTGAAATCGTTCTGTAATTCCACGGAAGATTATCCGGGATATAAGGGCGGATCTTCGGAACCCGACCACTCGACCGTGCCCCCATCTCCGTATCAAAGAACTTTACGAGCTTTTAATTGAACAATATTGAATGAAGACGAGTCATCGTGGTCTTTCGCGAGTTCTTGTTAAACATTCCCGTGGATGGAACTCGTGCAACTTTCATCGCACGAGGCTTTAACGAGCGTATTTTTATCGCAACGACGAACAGGACGATCGCATTTTGTTACCGAGCACGGGCCATACGTGTACAATCTGCGACGCAAGATCGTGAATTTGGTGTCTCCTCCCATGAAAATTAATTCCTTTCTTTTGTACAAACGTTTATGCGTATCGGCGTTACGTAAGTTCCAGGCGAAAAGAAGAGAAAAAAGAGACGAGAGAGTGAAAGAAGAAAGGAGAAGGAAGGGAAGATCTTGTGAAAATTATTGTTATTTTCTTAAAGATTTACGCATATTGAAAGCTCAGGATGGAAATGGATGGAAGAAAGGGTAGGCAACGGAAGAAGAAGATAAAAGAATATAGAGGAAACAGCGAAGGGAAAAAGAAGAAATGGAGGTAATGTAAAGAAGGAAAACAGAAGAGGAAGAAGGGAAGGAAGCGAAAATTGGAATTAGACGGAGAAGGAAAAAGGAAGGGGAATAAAAATAACGAAGAAGGAGGGGGATGAAGAAAAATATCCATACAGAGATATTTGCATCGACGATCTTATGCAACGGACTGTACATGTGAGCGCGGTTTAAGGCCCGCTGCTGCAAAATGCATTTGCTTACGGCTCGCTCACGTACGCCCGTATAAAACGGCGCATTATTCGCGAGTTATGCCCCGTATGCACGTCGCTGCTTCTTTTTTTTTTCTCCTCCACCCTTTGTGAGCTGCCTCTTAAAGCTTCAAGGCGGCCCTTCCTGCACGCGTCGTTCCTTTCTTCCCTCTCTTCGTTTCCCCGCTGTCCTCTTCTTTTTTCTTGCTTTTTTGCTTTCCTCTCTTCTTCCACCTCTTTCCTTTCGTCGCCGTTTTTTTTTTCTTTCTTTTTTCTCTCCCGTATTTTTACCTTCAGGTTCCCCGTCGTCGCCTCGGCGCCCAAGGGACGTGCGACACGTGCAAATGCGCCTTCATCCTCGTCTCCACCTACGCGTCCGCTAATCGATGCGTTCATTGTTTGTCGAATTACACCGTGGAGCGTTCGTTAGCTTTGACGAAACACCGATTAGTCAAAGATGCCGTGGAAGTCTCGCTGAGATCTTGCTGTTTTTGGAATTTCGATTTCGCAACGTGAGACGTTGCTGGATCGCGAGGAATGCCGAGTTTTAGGATCCTTCAGTGGGTTCGTTTACCTCGATGAAGAAGCAATTTGTTTGTAAATGTCGCGCGAGTCTCCAGGGAATCTTGCTTCCTCGTAATTCGTTCTTGGCAGTATGGAATATCGTAAGATCCTAAGCAACACCATGCTACAGAACCGTAGTACCATACTTCCCATACAACTACACAGGTTCGTCTACTTTGACGAAACGTTGATCGATCCAAGGAGCCAGAGAAATCTCGGTCTTCTGCAATCCACGCTTCGCAACAGAGAACATTACGAGATTCCTCGGAACGCAAATACTCGTTTGAGAAACGTCGATCCGCCGCTCTAGAATCGATCTAGATCCCTCTTCGAGTTTTCCTTCGAACGGCCCAGGAAAAGCCATCGAATCTAACCTGTTTTCACTGAATTTTCCTTAAGAAGTAGCCTGTGCTTCTCCATTTGGCAAGCGTTCGTCCGTGCCTCCGTTTCGCTTTCCATCGTCGGAAGACTCCGAGATCGGCTGGCTCGTGGAAACATTCGCCTTAGTCACTCTGCAAACTAGTAACTCGCCGTTTGATAAATGGCGACGCGGTGAGAAACGAAAATTACCAGCTAGCTAGTCCGTAAGAGCAGGTTCGTGAGATTCGAAGACGAAATTCGAACGAGCACGTACGAAACGATAAGTGAGCCATTGGTGGCTCGACGCGAGAGGAATTCTCGTGGTCGCAGAAGTCCGACGAAGGCGTTGTTGAGGTCAGACGGTGAAACAAAAGGTCCGGCACGGTTGCTCGTGCTAAGCTAATTATCGATAAGGCAATCAATCTCTGGAACGCTGCACGGCTCTCTGGTAATGCCAACCTCCCGGCCACGAGAGAAAGCAGTTTCGATTGGGACCCGAGGTGCCGATTGTTGTTCCGCGCTGTGTTCGCCCGTGTTACCTATGCGATCGCGATTTCGAGGAAATGCCACTCGAACGGTTGTTCGCTCGTTGTTTCGGTTAAAACACTTTGACTGCCACGCCGAAATCACATGTTTCGCTCAGGACGCCATGGTGTTTTAACACGGTGCACCGTTAGATGCAACATTTGTTCTCATTCTTTTTTTTTTATCGATGTTCTAATAAAAATGTTTAATCGTTCAATAGGAGTACTTTTTATCTCGAAGTATGTTTTATTTATCGGTTATATTCAAAATGCCCTAACTGTCAATTTTCATTCAATTTTTACAATCGTAAGAAGTTCAATCGCTCTGGTTGATTACCAATGACCACCGTGGCGTCACAGGAGAAACCGTGGTCTTTTATGAACAACGTGGCAGTCAAAGTATTAATCGAACGACCCGATTAACGATAGTATCACCGGTGATCGGTGTATAGGTTTTGAAAGAGGATTTCAAATGTTCGTACGTGGTACACCGATGCATCGATTGTTCGTACGTACGTAGAGAAAGTTAAATCCGAAGGAAGATGATTAATTTCAAGGAAACTAGATTTGTTGCGCGGCTGTCTTGTCGTCGCGTCGATTAATAGAAGGTTTAGTGGAAACTATTGGGTTTTGGGAAACTACTGTCATTATCATCTAATGACAAAATCCGCAATCGCTTAGTTGGCAACCCAAAATTGTATAAAAAAGGTTCGCATCGATCTCTTTAACGATTGTCTTTAGAGTCGATCGAAGAAATAATACACGTTCTCCGAAGTAGGATTTTACGCGAGATTCGTGGAAGTCGGGATAATTGGCGAGGGCCTCGGTTCATTGTCTCCTGGGTAACTCGATATTTTCACGTTCGATAGCGGGGTATAGAGTAGTGGTACGCAAGGGTTTCAGGTAAACGACTGCCGCGAGCCGTGTACGCCATTGTTTTATCCAATCAGTGAAGGGTTAACAGAGCTTTGCCACGACGTACGATTTGTAATTCCGTGATAGAATCGATTAGTTTTTGCGATACTTAGAAATCAGGTCGATTCACTTTTCCTCCGATATATTGAAATTTCACGATAATAAGATTATAACGATGATTCGAATGCAATGAGAAACTCGTGTTCCATTGTGTCGAAAAGCGTAAAGAAAAGTGCGAAAGAGATTGAACTATAATCGAAAGATTTATGTTCGTTACCGTATAATCTGAAATCACGCAAATATGACTGGATAATTGTGGAATACTTGAAATATCCCTAGTGTAACGCGTTCTTCGAAACGTGAATTTTACGATCGTGATTTTGCAGGTATTTTTAAACGACCGATAGGTCGAATCAACGCGATTAACGAGGTATCGTTTAATTCGCGACACCGTAGGGACTCCACTTTTTATTTCGTCGCGTTTGCGCCGCGAACAGACGGATAAATCAAGTGCTCGACATGCGATTCATTTGGATTTTTGTCAGGTTCTGTACTCTGGTTATTATTCCGATCGACGTAATTTCATGCGACCTTAGGCGCTTACAAAATGATCGCTTTAATTTCAGGTACTGGATATCGCGTGCATGCTTGTGTCTATTCAAATTGCGAAAAGTTTGGAGAAAAGGAAATGCGTGTAAATTATCTTTTTATCTTGACATTCCAGGGGACAACGTTTTTACGCTTAACAATTTTAAAAACTTTGCAACTTTTGAATTTTAGAAATTTACAGCTTTGAAACTCTGAAATCTCAAAACTCTCGAACCTTTCCGATAAAAAAGAGATAACACGGAAGTTAAACGATAACGAAGTTATCGTTCACTCAGAAAACAAAGTTCTATTAGGTTGTGCGGAAAGTTTCTTTCGTTTTATAAGGAAATAATAGACGCACAATGATTTTTGTTTTATATTAGTTCATCGAACTATTCACGAACGTAATAATAGAAATAGAACGAAATGGATCACATCTGATTCAATAAAATAATATAAAACAGAAATTCCATCCATCTGTTATCACTTTATGAAACCAAAGAAACTTTTCGGACAATCTAATAATTTTAACTTTCAAGGATTTTCGCGCTCTTAAACCAAAGATCTTACAATTTTAACCGGTGCTTTCGTTCGATCGCAGTTCTTTGGTTGTCGGAACAAATCGCGACGGAGTACGTAATTATCGGGGCAACGATCCGCGGAAAGTGAAAATGTCGTGCCGGGGCTGCGTTTCAGCCAATTACGAGGACTTTATTCATCTGCGTGGCTTCGTCGTGCACGGCGGGATTATTCGAGTCACCGTGGATTCCCTTGGAATCGGCATTGCATTTCCAAGCGATCCATTCAGGTAACGGCTGATACGCGGTCAGAATATTTCGTCCACTCGACTGTAACATTGTCGATCGAAACTCGCGTGATTAAGAGAATTCTGCTCTTCGGGTACTTCCTAGTGAATCCACCTGACAGAATGTCAGAGTCTGATAAGTTGCGGAACGAGTTGAAGAGATCCTCGAGGGGGAAGTAACAAAATTGCAGAGGAAACTTTGCTACATCGTTGCTACGTTAATTAAACATCTCATGTACGAATTTTTCAAGTTTTCTATTTCTCCCTGACTTTCCAGTCTATTTCTCTGATAACGTTTGTAAAAGATACGAATTTGCATAAACATCTGTAGTCCACTAATTACCTTACATTCGCGTTGCTCGTGTTAATTTCCTGCGCGAATAAGGAACAAGTGCTCGTGGACACGCGCGCTTCTGCGAGTTCGTGTCGCGACATTACCAGGACACGCTCTGTTTCCACGTAGTTGCCATTTTCTATGGGATGCGGGCATGTTCAAGTCGATTCTTGATGCTCGTAGCTGTCGCGAATACAGGACGCCGTTGTTGGCCAGTCGCGAAACTGTGTGTTGCGCGTTAAATCGGCGCTATTTGGCCGCGGCAAAATGTCCACAATGTCGGAACACGAGTATGTCGTGACTTCATCGTCTGGTACCTCGATGCCGCCTATTGTTCTACGAATAGACCTCGCCTATCCCTTCTTCTCTTTTGACTCTTTCGCTTTTCCGCCGTTCCTCGTCCACCTTTCACCACGGAATTAACCAGGAAAACGTTTTCGACGATTTATGCCGCCGAGAAATTGTTCCGGACATGACTTTACGTCGATGCAGAAACACAGGCGAGTGGGGCAAATCGATCGGTTGACATTTTGTGAAAATTCGTCGATTTTAGCGTTAAAACATACGATCGATCTATCGGAATAATTTCTATCGTTTATTTGATCAGGATGAAAGTTACGATTGTACAGGCAGAACTGCTGTCGTGGAGTGTACGCGTATGAAATATCGAGACACGCGAGCCCTGGCACCTACCGTGAGGAAAGAAGATCGAATCTGATCTGCGGTAATTCGATCGTGAAAAGAAGGGAACAGAGAGCCGCGAATCGGCAGGCTGATATCGTTTTCTACAACGTTTTGTCGCGGCCTGGTATTAAAATTCTTCGCGCTAGTTGCGACACCGAGGCGGCAACTACCGATTTAATTCCATCTCTTGTCTTTTACTAGCGCGTTGACTTTTCTATTAGAATCCAATCTGGTCCACGATTCTCCGAACTTCGATCGGTAGCACCACGTTACTAGCTTTTTTCTCTCTATTTTTTTCTCGTTTATCTCTAAACGTCAGAAAAAAAAAGAAAAGATAGAATTCCATTCTATCGAGAAGTTAGATGTCACGGGATATTTAAAATAAATACTCTCGAGGAACTCTTGAACTTTCTTACTTACTTCTATAAAACGCACGCTCCCCTTTAACCCGCATCTGTCTTCAAGACGATTCTCATGCTCTTCTTTGTCTGAAATGACCCGTGACCTTTTCTGGAAACCGGAAATGCGTAGCAGGAAGAACGGGAAATTGCGTAAAGTGTGCTCAGCTTAGACAGGCGACTTTTCAGAGATCTAATTCGTGGAAGAACACGTCCCTAAGGTTTCTTGTCCCCGCCGCTTTCAGCTTCGTTCTGCTCGCGTTCGTGTGGCGAAGGCGGCATTAAATCGAGAGAGGCAGAAATTTCGTTGCACAATCCAACCACTCGTCGGATTTCTCTGGCACGGGTAAAAGGCAAAAACCTCTTCGTTAATACGACACGATCGCCGTCGGTCTCCGGGACTCGGTGACTAGTTCGATCGGTAATTCGAGCCGGGAGAAGTGGCAAGAAGACCCGGAAGAACGCCACAGAAGAAAACCTTCGTAACAGGGTAAGGAGGATCGGCTCCGCGGTGAATGGCGTACGATTCGATGTTATCTCTTTGTTGCATCGCCGACTCTGCTTCGGTTCTGCTTCGCAGCATTTCCAGAAAATCCCATCTTGTGTTTCTTATGCTTCGTAATTGGGAGAAATTTGTGATTCCAGGATCTTGCGAGTGAAATTTCCATTCTTCGCGATAAGCGTCGCGCGGACGCTTGTATTTCACGATTAGCAGGAGTTTCCATGCTTTTGATAAAATTAATGTTGAATTTTATTACGATAGATACTCTATTATATATATATCTTCTTTTTTCTTCGCCCTACTATTATTAAATTCTTGTACTAAATCGTTAAAATCGTGAATTGACAGTCTTTGAAATCTGCTCCGATTGAAAATAAGTGGAGCGACAGAACAGTGAACGTTGTAGCAACAAACTATAGCAACGAGAATCGATTTCCTCCGGACTATAATCCAATAGCGTTGAAACAAGCCGACATGTCAATACTCATCGTTGAATCCCGACTATTATTAGCTAGAACACGACGCGTACTGGTATGCAGTGCTGTTTGCTTATTATAGACAGGAAATAGATCTGAATAGGCATCGATTAGAAGGGCATTGACTCGAGCAAGTCCTAAATTCGTATCCATCTAGAATACTCAACCTAAATTTACTTTCTTTATCGATAAATACTTAACCCTTAATGCTAATGTCATTCGTGTGACCTTTTGAATGAGATGTTTTGTAACGCTATGGTCACCACTTGTCGTCGAAAAGATAGTTCTCCTCATTCTTTTTTAATTAAAACACCAGATACGTTCCATTGGATAAAGTTAAATAAAACGTTATCCTGTCGAATCTCGATCTCGATGTTTGAGGACGAAAAACCTCGAAGAAGCCCGGTAATTAAACTATAATCCACTCGGCGCGTGTAATAAAACCACTTTCTTGCCACATCTTTCTTTTACGCAAAATAAACGACATCTCGCCCATAGCCTCAGACGAATAAAACTTTCACGCCAGATCACTGACTGAGAATGTGTTCTGCTTGTATTATCGCAAAAAAATCGTTATATCCTTTCGCTTCGTACAAACGTATGGCGACGTTGAATAAAATTATAATTCAATTAATTACAAGACTCAAAGGACGATTACATTTGAGAGTATAAATATACCCGGCTAGAGTGAAATTCTGAAAATCCTCGGTAATTTTCAATCCGCCAAGTATCTCGACGCTTACGAGTTAAAAGAGTCGAAACAGTCATCGAATAAAATCGTAGCGAGCAGTTCGAGGCCGAAGAAATCGCGATCCGCCGAAACGTTGTTCCGCGAGCGTGCACTTGGCACACATTCCCATGGTAAAAAAAGGCTCGACGTCCGGAGAAAGGGAGAGGAGGCCGAGCGAAGAGCGTGCGAAAGCGTTCCTCCCGTCCATGGAAAACGATCTCAACGAGAGCCTTCCTTCGATCGGTCGTGATATAAAACGCGCACGGCGTTTTACGCGTCACTGAACGACCAAACGAAAAGGACACGCGTCGATGGAAACGCGCGGGGAACCCGGCCGATCGGTGAGCACAGGCCGCTTGTAATTGTCCGTTTCTCCTCGGCTCTATCGCCACGGTTCGATCTTTCGCTCGAAGACAGGCCGTTTTCTGGCCCGATAACGCGATCTATCGCCGCACGTAGCTTGGACGATTCGCGGACAAGTCTCACTCGACCACTGTCTCGATCCTCGATTTACGAACTCGACCGACGCAAACCGCAAGGATAAACCGTTCGAAAGCCTTTTCCCGTGAGAGTGCATCCAACCTGCACGTGGAACACGTGCGATCGGCCAGCACCTCTTCGATGCAGAGTCAAGGATTGTGGGTTTGTGGGAAGTTAGTTCTACGAACTAACCAGAGTTAGAGAGATGTTCAGTTGGCGAGCATCGAGAATTGGAACGCGTTCATCGGGCTCTTGTGTTCCGATACGTCGATCGATATAGATTTTTTACTCGATGGAAATTTCAAATATTCCAGGCGGTCGAATATCTCTGTATCAACTTTATGCTCCCAAGAAATAATTAATCGGGGTTTTCAGTTTGAACCGATCGACTGATGTAGTTCACTGAATGGAAATTTAACGAGTTTAGAAAATTCAAGACAATCGAATAACAGGTATCTCGATAGAAAATCTGTATTAGGTGAATGGTGAGTTTACGAGAGCGAGTTTACGAGTCCCGAAGACGATGGAAGAGACGTTTGCGAGAATCGATGGAATTTCGCCCGATTGGCACGATTAATTAAGCTTTCGAGTTTCGAAGCGATTGACTGATTAGATTTTCTAAACGTAGATGGAAAGTTAGAAAATTCCGAAAATTTGGAACAGTCGATAATACGATCTCGATACCAAAGTACTTGGTAAACAGCGAATTTATGGAGATAACGCGTCGATTTTCTGTATAAAACGACGAGTATCGAGAGACTGACGTTGGTCGAATTTTTCTCCTTGATCGCACGATTACCACGGGGTGGTTGATTTTTCGCGTTGGCTAATGAGACGGGTGAACTTGCGGCTAATGCGGATTTTTCTCGCATACGCGCAATCAATCACGCTTTGAACCGGGTATGGAAATTACATTTGTGATGTGATTAATGAAGCCGCTACGATGAGAGTACAGGGTCCACGAGTTCCACGCTCCAACATTCGTATAATATATTATACGGCTGGAAAATGGTAGCCGGATAATTGAAACTAGCGTTTTCTATCGTCCTTGGAACGATTAACGTTTTTTCTCTAGATTTTATCAACGATACCGCGACATCTCGTAATAATCAGTAGTTTCCTGTATTTATTAACTATATCACGCATAGCAATACGGGCAGAACTTTGCATATACGAACTATTCGTGGCACGAATGCTGCTTTTCTATTCTTCGGTTAGACGACGATAAACTTAACGTTTCAAATTACAGAATAATTACAGGGTTAAGTTCATATATATTTTATTTATATAAATGAAAGGAAATTCTACGTTGTTATACGTATAAAAATAAAGATTTAAACAATTGATAGAAGCAAATCAGTTTATATGTTATAACCTGGTATAATGTATATCGTACTTTATAATTACTTCACGAATCTGCTTCTATGCCCTACTTTCACACCGTTTAATTAACAGCACGATGTGCTCTAAATTAATATACGAAGAGCGTCATGCGCAGACATTCATCGCTAAAATGGTCTCAAGTACCGTTTGCCGATTCTACTGTTTCAATATTTGTAGAACGTCGAACGTTCCTATTTGAAGCACGACTGTAATCGAGTAACCAGTTCCGGGCGGTGCTTTTCTGTGTCTCGCGTACTCGCCTTAAATCCCTGGCAGGTGGAAATCTAATTAGCATACCGTTTGCTCTTTCAGATCAACTCGTGGATACGCGAGCACTGTCCCACGACCAACACGCTCACACACGTACGATAGACGCGAAGTGTAAAAAAACAAGATGAATTAAACGTTATGAAACTGCGTAATTAATTTACATAACGATGACGTTCTTTTTAGCGCGACAGTTTTACTAAATTTACTGAAAAATGGAACTGCCCACGGCGATTCCAATTTTTCATCATTGTACGTAGAAATCGAAGGATTCGCAAGAAAAACAGTCGAATTTTTCGAATCTTCCGCTCTTCAGATAAAAACTCTTCGGACAAGATAATAACTAATCAGATAATAATAATAAATTCTAACAGTCAAAAATTAATTACGAATAAGAACGATCCGCGTCTTGAACTTTTGTCCAATGAGAATTAACTGCTTCCATAGAAACAACCATTGTCACATGCACAGTTTCGTGATTTAATTAAGTAGAATTCTTTTATGATATGAACATAGACACGCTCGTAACAATTATACGACTTGATGAATATTTTCCAACAGAAAAATGAAACGTATCGAACAGAAATTAAATATAATATTCTTTTGCTTTTCTGGAAAAGACGTATGTAAATGTTAAGAAGAATCGGTTTTCGCCATTGGATCGTTATTTTGCAACACGCTAAACAAGCAATAGTACGATTTCCAACGGGAGAACTAGGGAAATCCCGTACTCTAACCATCGATAATCAAATCTAAAGACACGAGGTCTAACAATCGGATAAACAGTTGAAACGATCGGACGTTTCGATATAAAAGGGAATTATTCATAATACGAGACGTCGAAACTCGCAGAGACAAAAGTTCACGGTGTGAAAGGAAGAAGGTCGAAGAAAAAGAAAAAAGAAAAAAAAACACGGGAGTGTCGGTGGTTGAACATGATTACGAGGTGGCAATAGGAAAGCTCATGATCGCGCAAAGATCGAACAGCGGCGATAACAGGATCAGAGCTGAGTTAACCTATTGCACTGGCGTGATGCTGTTGTTCCGCGGATCATAATTTGCGCTTGATCCGACGGCACTTGAGAAACTGACTTGCGCGCGGAATACCGTGAGAACGCGAAAAAAGAACGCGTTTCAGGATCCCCTGGCGGAGAACGTTTTGCCATTTGTAATGGAAGAAGGTAGGCAGACAACAATCGAGTCGTTAGCAGTGAATTAAGGTCGACGTCCTCCGCGGTACGAGCCGGAGACCCCGATTTTAAAAATTCACTTTCGTCACCAGTGTCACCCCTAGCACTTGCACAGACTCGCGAAGCTACTCGAACGTTCGTAGACTTTTCACGAATAGACTTTTTACGAATATATTACGTACGTTGTACGAAACATTCTGAAATTACGTTTGACACCGTAACGAGACTCGATTACCACGACCGAAGAGATACGCCGAAGTTGGAAACAAATAGAAAAACGTATTCATAGAAATTATGAAACATTTAGACGTTCGAGATCGCTGTTCGTGTTGTATGCTAATTTTGTACTATATATACGCATGCGTTTGCAATAAATGTTCTGCAGTTTCTATATACATAGTCGGATCGCTTTCAAATTTTGCCAACGTAATCTCGACAGTCGTATGTCGTTACAGCGGCGATAAAATTTCGAAACGTTTCACATAACAAGCACAATATCGACGTAAATGTTTCCCACAATAAGGATTCGAGTACTTTCGAGAGACAGTGTTTGGTGGAGGCACGATATTCCATAGAGTCGATAATTCGATAGAGGATGGATGTGGCAACGAACGCGTTCTGACCATTTAGTCGCCAAACGCCATTTCACGACATTCCACGTAAAACAAAGTAGCAGTACGCGATAGTCAACGTTTCGCAAGCCACGTGCCACCGCTGCACCTTCGCCATTTATCACGAGGTTCCTACCTCTAACCAAGAGTTGCTTTTCGAGTTGATTTCTTGCTGTTCCTCGTTGCGTCCAGTCACCGTGCTCGTCGAGGCCCGTTAACGGAACTTTTTGCTAATCACGAGCACACGTACGTAGAAACGTGTGCGTTCGGTGTTGCGCGGATTATCTGATCGAGCGTCCTTATCGAGGTGCGTCGTTTGACGAGGGAACAGGTGGCCGCAAATGACGAGCACGCGTGTCCTAAGCGGAAATAGAATGTAATCGACGCGAGGCCTCGATGTCGAAGCTTCGCGAAGTTTTAGCCGACGTGACTTCAGTTTTTCGTGTCGACGATTCTCTTAAACAGCCGACGGTGTTCCATTTATCTGATTGTGCGAAGTTTGGTTGGTTGCGATCAGGTATCGCTTGATTAGGCGATTGAAGTGTCTTCCGTGAGTTATCGTTTAGAGGAATTAGGGATGAGAAATAAGAGGACAGTGATCTGTATGGTTTATTTTATATTTTAGGGATCAGAGGTTATTACAGGGATCGTTAGAGACTGCAGTGACTATAGAAAATATTTCCACGTACCTTTATTTTCAAGTGTAGTAATTAATTTTCATATATAGGTATATATTCATAATATCAAGCATACTATCAAACTCTTGTGGGTTTACGATAGCATAACTAAACGATACGAAATGTCATATATTTGGACCTAATTAATTAATATGTAAATAAATAATAAATACGATAGGGCGTCGCTACTTTTTAACTCTATACCCACGTATATGTATTAGGTTGTCCAGAAAGTGTCTTTCTTTCGCAAACGTGTTTTTTACAACAATGCACCTTCATACAAACGTGAAACAAAGTTTGTGAAATGTCGCGATGTTTATCTCAATGGAACGAAATGGATCGTACGTAATTGGACAAAATAATATAAAACAAAAAACGTTGTGCGTCTATTATTTCCTCATAAAAGGAAAGAAACAACCTGATAGTAGTTTCTATTACAGCGCGATCCGAGCTTAAATTTTCTGAACGAAAAATTCACTCGACCCAACCCACCTAGATGTCGAGAAAAATCAATATAGCTAATTAGCATCGTGAAGAAGATAAACAATTAAATAAGACAAGAAATAAAGAAGAAAATATTGATGGATCGTTACTGGGTCGAGGTTGACATTCAATTAAATCGGCGAAGACGACGAAGCGAGAAAGAAAAAGGAGAAGGACACGAGGTCCTCGGGGGACGAATAATTGAAATATCGAAGGCTAATTGAGCCAGAGGCAGCTGGAACGGTCGGAATTAATTCGGATCGAGTAACGGTAGCGAGGAGGAGACAGACACGGTTGGAAAGTGGCGTCCGTCTTCGATTCTCGTCGAGCAACATTAACAAGTTTTAATTAATTCATATCGGTTCGCGGGACTCGCGAATGACATTTATTTGGGCCACTAACGGATTACGTTCGAGGGAAGATACTTGAAAGGAGGCGAGACAACAGTGATAACCGTTACCTCTCGATTTACCAAGCTCAATTACGTTTCCAGGGTATAAATGACCGAGTGATTTGAGGTTTTAATCGAGTGGTTTGAATATTTTACCGGGAGAATGTGTATAATTATGAAATACTCCGTAATAGATCTGCTGTGGTTACAGGTATACATGTTTTTTAGTCGAGAGAATGTAGGCTAGAATCTGTCACGAAGAATATTTGATTCGTATAAATCTCTGAACGATCTAGTGATCTCGTTATAAAGCTGATACATTGGTTTACGAGTTCCATCGTGTTTAAGCCTTAACTATTCATCGCTTGTTGCATTTGGTATTTTATTTATTAGATTGTCCGAAAAGTTTCCTTTTATAAGTGGAATAATAGATCGCCAACAGTTTTTATTTTAAATCATTTCATGGATTTACGTATGATCCATTTTGTAGTAATAGAATAAAATGGATCAAACGTAATTCGATAAAATGATATAAAACAAAATATGTTGGACAACCTCGTATTAAATCACAGTGAGCTAAAAATAAAATGTTCTACGTTGTAGAAAGATTCTCTCGATGATTTGAAAAGGCACCTTAATCGATCGATGCGTGCGAAAATAAAGAAGTTGGGAAAATCGACGATGCACGTTGAAGCTAAATATAACTTTCAAAGTAGAATGTTTCAAACTAGTTGAAAATCGACACGAACCGGTCGAATTTGCAAGTGCAAACAGGTCACAAAGCAATGTGAAAAACTTCAGACTCGTCTCAGAGATAAGCGGTGTGCGCGTAAGAGCTCGTTCTACTTACAAGTTGAAACGCCTATGCGCGAACCGAACCGATTTACATGTTTTCCTATTGTACATCGTAACTCGGTAATTTCCAAAATTTCGGACAAATCGTATCCGATTCACGCGTCAAAAGAAAAAAAAAAGAAACAAAAACAAAAAGGAAAAAAACGCAAAAACCAACGATCCAAATCGACTAGCTCTTTACGATCTCTGATATAATTCGAGGAAGAAAGGTGCACGAAAGTTTGCCTCGATTTCGAATTAAATCGTGTGGTCGCATCGCGGCAGCTTTATGGACTGAATAAACCGTATCCTACCACACAACCAATCCTTGCGTGCATATACAAGAATATTCAAGGTCTGTGTATTCAGGATAGTCCATACCTAGAATGAGTTATATCGCATTGAATATCAGCCGATAGGATCTCACTCGCGGCTGCCTCCTCTTCCTGGCTGGTTCTCAAAGCAGC
>NT_176740.1:686833-700066 GCF_000188095.3 Bombus impatiens | reverse complement strand
GCGCGCGAGCCATACCCTTTTACAATATTACATCGTTCCACCAGTCCACTCCAATTCGTGCTTCCGAAGAGTCATTGCGCTACTTTGTTTCCACCGTGGACGCTTGGGACGGTGCCGCAGGATATTCCGCGTGGTAATGGCGGGATTCGCGTCTGGAAAAGGAGAGACGCAAGGAATGTCTCGCCGTTCTGCGTAGGCGTGGAAAGTAGGAAGCGTGGAATTTGGAAAAGTTCCGTAAAATCGAATAGAATGGGACGTTAGGATGTAACTTCGTGATGTAACTGTATTTTGTAGTCGGTAGAGGGAAGACATTCTTTCGTGTGTTTCTTCCGTGCAGATTGCAAGCTTCGAAGCATAGAATTTCCTTGGAATAGAATGGGACGTTAGAATGTTTGGCATCGTAACTGGGCTTTCGTCATACACAGTTTTTCCGAGTATCATAAATTCTATCGAAATAATACGCGTTAAAAAATTGTCTAGATGAGATCAAAGGCGTATTTAATATTAAATCTAACTTTAAGTATGTACAAGAAAATGACGTAAATATTCGTTTATAACAAATATCTTCTTTCTTGATACGATTAATAATTTAATACGCGGAATTCCTTGAATTCGAGTTTTAGAAAGCGATATTTCATATACCGAACGATCGTTGTCTATGCCATTCCACGAAGCAATCCAAAAAGCAAAACTACGAAACACCGTAGAAAAAAATGACAAACTTCCGAGTAGTTTCATAGCGCAAAACATCGTCACAACAAAGAGTTGACGCATGGAAGTAGAAAAGACCGAAGTTCCTTCGATCGAGTATTACTTTTTCGAAGGAAAATGCTGGACGATCGTGTGACGGCAACGTGGCTCGACTAATTTCTTTAACAAGCCCGCACGTTTTTACGAGGCGTGATCCGCGATGTCGTGTCGCGATCTTAACCTGGAATGCGAAGGATCGCGAGCGAGAGCGAATCCCGGTCGTTCTCGAATCGCTTTCGTCAAGGTGATTCGGATGACAGGCTGAGTCACGGCCCGATCCAGGACTACATTCCACTTGGCTGAGATACAGCGCGATTTCGCGAAAAAACTATCCGACCTGCGAACCAGAGACGCGAGAATTCTTTACGCGCCTTTGCTCATTTTATTGCAATATCGAACGTTCGTTGCAAGACAATCTTCTGCAAGAACGGATTCTCCGTTCTCGTGCGTCATCGTCCAGCTTATCAACTTGTATTACAGGCGATTTTATGAAACACGCTTGCAAGATTCGTATTTACCATTTGATTGCGGTAAATCGTCACGCGAAGGCTTCCAGGTTTCTCGATTCGTTCGTAAAATCATTTCTGAAAGACGAGAATTGCTGTATAGAGCGTTGCGAGAGACAGAAAACTGGAATCGTTGAATCGTGACATATACAGGGAATTAAGTTGTAAACGAAATTAATTTTTTTTTCTTTTTACGAAGAACGTGACATTTTTATTTACAAAACTGCATACTGGAATCATTGGATCGCAAAGAGAATCGGATTATGAATCGATTCGGATCTTGCGTGGCTCAGAAAAATGCTGGAATTTAAACCAAACGAGTAAATTTCAAGCTACGAAACGCAGAAAGCTAAGAGAAAATATTCCACGGTGAACTTTTAGGAATTTCGAATCGCCTGTTAGAAGAACAGACATCGTCTAGTATATACTTCCTGTTTCAAGGTGAGCATCTAAAAATTGAGACAAGAACAGGTTCAGACCTAGACCTAAAGCAAACGAGTTAGGAGAAAGAACGAAGTCACGATTACTACGTCGAAAGGAAGATATGGAACGCAGTAGTATTATACCGTATCTACATAGGCATACACGAACTTTTCATGAATGACTCAACCGATCCACGTAACCACTCTACACTACTATAATGCTACAGTGGTGTTACATCACAAAGAATCGAGCAGGGAAGGTCGATCCACATCGTCTCCTCAAACAACGCGTTGAACGAGAATTTCTCGTATATATCGTGGTACTCCGGCGATTCAAAGTCACAATTGCAAACGAGATACAACGATCTCCAGATCCACCTGTACAGAGTAATATTGCAATTGTAATCCATTCAAACGATAAATAGGCCCAGCCGAGAAAAGTTCGTTTCAGCGAGCGAACAATAACGAAGTTACATAATGAATCGGTGGCGATGTAACGACCATTGTTATCAGCAATGTTGACATACTCTGTATCTCATCGTTGTCTGATGCGTAGAGGAATTTTTATCGCTCGATCAACGTAATTCTCCTACAACAGGTTATGACCGTTTATTTATTCGTTTATTTTTTATTAATTGCTGTAAGCTTTTTGATATTATATATATATATCAATGAGTCTGAAAGAAACTAAACCGATGGATCGTACTTTTCCAACTATCGGAATACTGCGCGTATCGGATACACGATTAATCCATTTAATGCTATTCACCCTTGTCCGTTTTCAAACAGTCAAACAAACGATAAGTATAGGGATGTAATGTTGCAACTATGGGACTGCATTTAACTATACGTGCATCGGCAATCAGTGACTGGAATCTAATTAGCTTTAACCTAGAAACGAGGAGCAGAAGGATCTGGGAAACAGAATGAACGTGATAGGACGAGGTTTGAAGCTCGGAGTGACATGTTTGCAAAGCGGAGAAGCAGATTCGCTCCACATAGCAAGAAACAAGTACATCACATAGAACGTAAGTCGTTAGAACGTTGCCTTGAAAAGGTCACAAGGAGGTGGCTGCGAAAGGTCGTGCCAGTTTCACCGATCTCTTTGGTCGAAGAAGAAGAAGAAGCAAAAGAAGAAGAAGAAGAAGAAGAAGAAAAAGAAGAAGAAGAATCGTTGAAAGAGGAGGAGGAACGCTAACGACGAACGCGAAACTTCACGACGAGGATAGACATAGTCGGCTACGAGAAACGGTGAAAGCGAATCTCCATTAATGTTCCTCTCTAGCTGGAGGACTTGGAAGCCCGTGCATCGTGTGTACGTGCATATTTAAGTGCAGTGCCCCGGAGACTTCCGGTCAGCGCACCGCTTCGCGAACAACCAAGGAGAGAGAGACGCGCGTTTGAAGAAGCTGATGATGGACTTTTGCTCCGTGGCGCGGTCATTAGGCTATATTGTAACCCCTGCTCTTTCAAACACGCCTCCTCGATCCTGCAATTAGGCACGGGCCTAACGGGAAGAATTTGCGCGCGAACTTTCCACGAACGCTTAGAAAAATGATGCCCCTTGGTTCGTGTCCCGAGAATCAGAGAGGCACTTAATGAGACTCGTGGAAACGGTGTTTATTAAGTTTCACGGACTTGCAGATGCTTTGACTGTATTTAGGGAGCGATGACTTTATTTCATCTAAACGTTGCTCGACGATTTGAAGCATGAAAATAAGCTGTGCTTGGTCGAAAACAGCTTTTTAAGGATCTAGATCTAGGCGACAGACGAATGAATCTTATTTATCATCCAATTTCATTTATTTTAATTTATCATGTAATGTACGTGATCTAATTTAGGAATGAGTCGCACGCTTTACGGAAAATCAACTTTTTTAAGCAAAAAGATACTGGATATTTTAGGAAACGACCGATCGTGAGTCACTCAAGCAAGTCGTTGTACAAGTAGGTTACCATCAACCGCCAAGGTGGTTGGCTTCTTTTCATTGAAAAAACGCGCAACTAAAAAGGCAGTCGGTTTGAGACAATATACAGAGTGAGAGAAACAAATAAATTATTCGATATATAAAACGATCAAAATAAATATTTCTTAACGAATGGGGTTTTTCTTTAATAAATGAAAATAGATAAAAATAATAGAAAATCTATCTTATCGAATTTGCACAACATGCAATCTTTTCTTTGAATATACTTTCATATCTCAATGCATAAAAATCACAGGTACGTACAGGTCTTTCTTTCGCAAACGTGTTGTTTACAACAGTGCACCTTCGTACAAATGTGAAACCAAGTCTGTAAAATGTCGCGGTGTTTATCTCAACAGAACAAAATGGATCGTACGTAATTCGACAAAATAATACAAAAGAAAAAACCTTGTGCGTCTATTAGTTCCTCATAAAACGTGAGAAACTTTTCAGACAACCTAATATTTCCAAAAGTAATACCGTGCCGAAGAAAGTGCTTATAGAGGATTGCAAGAAATCAAAGTGAAAACCATAATATCTGACAGTGTACATATATATATGAATAAGTTTAGAAGATAATGCAAGGCGAAGGTAACGTACGTTCTTCTAAATAAAATAATAATTTTTGGTTCATTAATCATCGAGTACAGTACAGTAGGCAAACGAGTTATTTAAAATCTTAAATTCTAACGAACATAGGAAACTCACTCTGTGCACTGTCGTACTGGCTGACCTTTCAGCCATAATTTATCCATGGAAAATTCACTTTTTGTATGTTTACGTAACACTTTATTACGCGATACCCCGTTATCGCTGGCCGTTTGTAAACAGGATCTGGAATTAGGTAGAACGGCATAACCGAGATACGTAGGATCCGTTGGAGATCCTGTTGAACGATGGGGCCGCAGCAGCTTGTAATCGTGATCCTTCGAGGTGGGTCTTATCTCTATAACTGTATACTTGGTTCGCTGGCAGCTTCATCGTCACCGGCTTCGATCATCGTCGATCCACGAAATTCCTACGCCACGTGAAGATCGATCCTTGCGAATTTACTCCACGAAAGTTTCAGTGCGAACTGGCTCTCAGCGTTATGCTAAACGTCCGGCGAAATTTATTATGCATTCAGTGAAACTGTTGCGCGCGAAGAAAGTGCCTTAAGTATCTGGGCTTCTGGTCTATTTGCTCGCGTTTCAACCTCGTTATACCGTGTCTTAATTAATCTGCAATTACATCGGAAATTTCTTAAGCAAAGCAGATTCGTTCTCCCGAAGGAAAGTTTGCCGCTGGAATTTGTATTAGTTTGGAAAAAGAGGATTAAGAAGTTTGAGGTATTTGGGATATTTGTGAAGTTCGTACGAAGAGAATAAAGGAAAGAATGCCATTGAACAGGATGAAAAGGGTTACATATAGATTCTGTATATTTAATTAAATTAAATTTTATAAAACCAGTTTTTGAACTGGACAAAAATTTCTAAATTCGATTCGAGGTAGATCAGATGAAACACGTGGGTGGATGTCTCGTATGTAAATTAGTAGACGAAGACTAAATTCACGGTCATGTCCATCTTTTTTTAATTATAGAACAAATACGTACGCACAATATGACGGTAAAATAAAATGACAAAAATACCTTTTTTTTTTTTTTAAGAATACTTTAAACAGAAAGATCTTTCTAGTTCCTTTGATCTTTATAATTCTAATTAAAAGACTGATAAAAATAACGATACTTGACCCTAGTCATTTCATAAGATTTCCTACTCGATTATATTTATCCTTTTTTCCAAGCAAGAGCACAAAGAGCAAAAAGATAAGACAGAAGAATAAAAGAAAAAAACTACTGCATGGCTCAAGACGTACAATTTTCTCGAGTAAATGAACGATCGTACGTGGTTATTAACAATAAACGGAAGAGGAGTGGACCGTTTGAATTTCTAACTACGGTTTTCCGTGAAATTCTGGAACGTTGGTGCGCGGCTGGCCAGGTTAATCGGGCATTAATCGTTACGATCTCGTGGCGCCTGGCACGTATTTATCCTAACGGGAGAATCACTAATAGTCGTTGCGGTGAGCAATCGCGGACTGCCGTGGACAGGTACAGTTATACAGATAAGACCACCTCGAAGGTTCTGGCTGCTGTGGCACGTTCGCGTGTCGTGGAATTTTCGTAATTCGATTGGCCATCTTTTTCTCTCCCTGCAGAACCTTCTCCTCCATTTTTTCCCCTTTCGTTGTATGTGCAACTGAAACTCGTTAGAACCGTGGAATTAATTTTTTTCTCTGTATTTGTAGACTGTTACGATTTACTTTTTATAGATTTGCCGATAAAGAGATATAGGTCGATAGTTTAATACGTTCGATTTAAAAATTCGAACGTAAGATTTGAAATTCAAATTCAAATTTAAATTGTAACAATTTCCCGAAGAATATACTCTTTGGGCGAGGCTGTGTTTTAGCTCTTTCATGTTCAGAATTCAATGTTACGTGGCATCAAGTTCCGATATACATCTCACTCTTCGAAATTCAGCGAATTTTCTCTTTCGATCTCCCTCGATCACGACCAAATTTAATCAATCTACGGTTAATCCTTTCCATAATGTTTCATTCAGTGTCATTAACTTAGCATCTACGATTCATATTCTCAGTCTGAAGGTTCTACACGTCGTCGTATGCCGACAAATTAAAATCACTCGACATTTCCCTATCCAAAGATATCTTCCCCCAAGAATATTTTCATTTCACGAGATCTAAAGAACGACTGCATCTAGAGAATACTGTCTCGACTCTCAGAAATACAATCCGCGGATCTTACATTCCTAGCAACGATACTTCATTATCAACGCACAAAGGCTGAACGCAAACCTACGCAAATTCAAACCTGTTCAAAAGTCTCCAGCAATACCATCAAAACCAAACCCATCGAATCCTGCATAATCTTCGCCATCTGCCTATCCGGTAGCCTTCGAAAGAGTACCTTGTATTTGAGATCACCTGGCAAACAGTGGACGACACGTTACGCGAGATGAGTCATTCGCGATGAACGAAGAAAAAGAAGGACTGCGTTTGTCGAGGAGGGTTGGTTCGCAGGTGGTTCTCTCGCGCGGACCGGTGGACGGCCACGATGGACGCGTCGGTGCCGTTGGTGATGCTAGTGGTGGTGTTACGGTAGGTTATGCCTTGTATTTTTTCCACTCGAGGTCGACGAACCGAGACGAACGCCTGCTTGCGCACCGCGCCGGCCACATTGCTCGCTTCTGGCCACTGTCCGGCCTGCCTTGCCCTTTCCTTGCCTTTCCTTTCCCTTCCTGCGCTTCTCTTTTCCCTTTCTTTTCGTCCTTTGCTCGAGAGTTCTCCTCGCTTCGGCCGCGACTCAGGCTGCCGCGCGTCTCTACGTTCGCGACACACCGCAATTCCTTGCCCTTCTGCTTCTTCTTCGCTACTCGCGTGTATACGAGGCCCAGTTGTTCCTTATATCGGATAAGGTAGAATATTTAGGATTAACTACGGTGAGTTTTAGATTAGGTCTTTTCAGCAACGTCTTGGTTGGTTAAGACGAGGCATCGGTTCGATGGTGTTTCATGAATATGTGAATTTATTTTTTAATGATCGATAATGTTTGTATTAGTATTAGAAGTAGTATTACTTTGTATTAGGATTTAGGTTTCGGATATCTGGTGGGTATTGTTGCCCTTTTTCTACAGGTGCTGTTTGATTTTATAGCATCGACGCGATTGTTTGACAGTGTTTGACAAACTATCGACTACGTCATACGTAAAATTTATAATTTTTTTCTTCGGATTGGGTAAATCGCTACCCTTGTTCCGCGAAAATTGCACTCGCATAATTACTGGAATTGGAGTGAGCTAATGTACACTAATTAAAGATTGTTTGCTATGCGTTTGACTTTATTGCTGATAAAACGATGATTATATAGTAGCAGCGTTAAGAATAATAATTAGGAGGATTTATTAAATTGTCATACGGCAGCCGATACGATCGCTTTCTAGGAATGATTGCTGGCTTTACCACGCGAATAATACTAGAAACTTTCAGCCACGTTTCGTGGAATTTCTCCTCGAAACGCTTTTATTATTCTCCGAGAACTCTCTATATTTTTCTATTGGCTGCAATCTCCGCGTGTTTACCTTCCTTGCGAGTCGTCTTCGCGGATTATCGACAACCGTCGCGCATTCCCCGTATGTCGGCGAAAGTGTTCGCGGCTTCTGCTAATGAAGTCGCGAGTCCAGTTTTTCTACAGTTGCCACTATCCACCTGTTGATCTTCCCATTATTTCCAATATCCTCGCTAACCTACTCAATTATTTTTAATTTGTAATCCACTTTTTCTTTCTCCACCCGCTAAATGAAAACGCTCGAGGAAACTGTATTTTTATTTGGAAGCACAGTAGAAGTACAAAAGCAGCAGAGTACTCTCCTCCACACACACTGCGACTGAGACTGTGACCGAGACCGCCAGACTGAGACATTTTGATACGAAATGCCTGTCCGTTATCGGAAAAGGAAAATTATCAGTATCTTTGTCTGATTCAGTCATCGCTGTCTGATTTACTCTACGCTCTGAGTATTTCCCTAGCGTTTCTTTCGCACGTAGAACGTGAAATTTGCTAAATTTTTCGTTTCTGCCAGTGATTCGTTTGTAAACGACGCGAGCCTCGTATATCGATAAGTCTAGTAGATGAAAAAAGATATTTTTTCTACGACCTCATTGATTTTCTTAGACAGTCGATTGTACTTAAAGTCGTGTCTATTTCGTGCACAACACCCGTATCATATCTATCGGTTGTTTCCGCTGAACGCATATATGAGTTCATCGGCCAGATGGATGATTTATGCGGAACACATATGTGCGGCGTTTGTCGGCAAACGGTTCAATGTTTCCGAACGAATTAAAAATTTGCCACACGAAATCGTAAGAAAGAAATGAGAAGGTCGAGGCAGGTTTGAAAATTCATCGCCATTTTTACCACGTATCTAACAAGGTACCTTAAAACAGCAATCACGAGAAGCAAAATTTAAATCAACGTCCCTCATGGATAACCTATGACTCGGCACGACTCGTCTGTCTTTATCCTCTTCGATTTAACAAAATTCCGCGGACTTCGATATCGCGTAACGGCCTCTTTGTCCGCCGCGAGAAGCCATCAATCTCTTGGCCGCGTCACTCGCAATTACTCGCTATATTTAGAAGTGATCGTATTAGTTTTAACCGAGTTTCCAGAGTTTCGAGCGCCGTACGAAAACGAGCATCGAATCAAACCACAGGGTTGAACGCCAGAGGGTTCGCTAATTGCATCGATTGTACAGCTAATTGCAGCGGTTTAGCCGAGTTGTCGGAACCCGTGGCGCGACTTGCTCGAACGCGGTGAAAACATGGAAACCGTCCGAACGTGGCGCTTTCTCCGTGAAAAGCACCGCGACAATTCCATTTCCATTCGTGGAAAATTACCGGAGTAACGGGCGAAAATCGTATAGCAATCTGCAGCGATAGAAATTTGTCATGCGACAACAAATTTTCTGGATAGTTCGCCGATATTTTTCTTGTATCGCCAAGTATAGCGGTTCATTTTTCGTACAACCCGCGACGAATGTTATTCAAGAACATCGCGTTGATCCTATCGCGGGAATTTTTAGTCGAGCACATTTCGTTTGTTTTATAAATCGGCGAAGTAAAGGGAACAGCTAGGCGAATTCTTCGTAAGACGTGTACTGTTACGATAATTGAAAGGAGGACGGAGACAAGGCGACTTTCTCTCCCTGTTGTCCGTAAAGAGGCGTCGATAAGAAGCGAATAAGAAGAGGGAAAAGTTTGACGGTGAAAGGCCGGCGAATTAATGCGAGATAATGATAGCAGTTGGAAAAAAAAACTGGCTCGACCGGAGGAATCCAGATTTTCCCAGCTACAAAAAAGACGGGAAAGGGGACTTTCTTAAATCGTCGGCAATCTTGGTTTTTTCGTTTGTGTAATTTCACCATAGGCGAAAAGTAGGTGTTGCTTAAGCGAGTTACGATCGATGAGCAATTTTAGAGGAATTGTTTACATTTCCTTGATGGCTGACTTCGAGTTTGGATTTCGTGCACATTTGTTCGTGCTCCACCTTCCAGTCTCTTCTAGTTCTTCTTTAGAAATGCTCATCGTCGTAGTTCACCCAGATTTTGAGTTATCGCGGTGGAGCATGATTATCGGAAGGTCGATTCGTTGACCAAGAGACTCGCACGATCCCGTAATTATCGCATGACTATTATTGCTCTTAATTAGCTTAATTGCCGGTGGATCGGAGGGTCCGGTGGCTGAAACCGTTCTAAGGCCGAGAGGCACGCGGTTCAGTCGCTACTTTCACGATTGCACCCTTTTGTCGGCGACCAGTGCAATTAATTGGATGGTCGCAGGAACGATAAAAGGAAATGCCATTCCCTTTTCCGGTGATCAACAAACCTCTATCTAATGGAGCGCCAGCCTGAAACTAGCTTTTGATAAATAATTAATTCTGACTCGTATGTTTTATCTCTTACGTCGAATAGCCGTTATTATTTAGGAGTTCTATTTGTACATACCTGTGTTATTTAAATCTCGTTTTTTTCTTCGTTGCACATGCGTACCAACAATAGAATTAACATTTTCCAATATACGTACGTAGATAAAATGTAGCTAAATAGTTGCGATTGAAACGGCACGTTGAAAGTATGTATAACGTAATCGAGTTTATAAGAAACGCGTATCGTTTAATAGTATCTTCAGGTGACTGGAACAATTTGAAGTTATAGAAATGAAACAGATATGTTAGGTTGTCCGAAAAGTTTCTTTCGTTTTATATTAGCATATTGAATTATGCACGAGTATAATAATAAAACGAAATGGATCATACCTAATTCAATAAAATAATATAAAACGTAAATTGTTGCTCGTCTATTATCACCTCATGAAACGAAAGAAACTTTTCGGACAACCTAATAGAATCTGATAAGAAAGCGCTCCATTGGAATCTAAGAATACCTGTATAAGCAAATACATTCCTTATTTTTCTCAATTTTTCATCTCCAATTGAAACGATACGTATCGTTCATCGGGAATAGCGTACTTGTTCAGTGCCGTATAAATTGTTACTACGTAAACGTTCGTACACTAATATTCTATATTACGCGAACGCTGTTTTCATTTTCTGTTTCCTCCTGCGATAAGATGACACACGTAACAAATGATCGGTGATCGCAAGATCGTAAGGAGGAGAAGGATCTTGCGACGAGCGGGAATCACGGCGATTCGTTTCCGTTTCCATTTTGCCCCAGAGCCCCGAAGCGGGGTGCACGATGTCGAATTACGGTCGATTACGATCGTCGGTTCACCGCTTCCAACCACACCGCGCATTTCACGCGCTGTTGCCTGTAATGAGCCTTTTATTTATTGGTGAACAATTTATTAGACGATAAATAACCGACCGCGCTAGCAGCCCCCACGGGAACATGGAATTCTTCGCCATGGTGGAAAACGTGCCGCGAGCATCGTCCCTCGGATAATTCATCGATGAATGAATAATCGGCCGACACGCGTAATACGGTCCAAGAAAACGAGTTGAAGACGCGTAAAGGCTACGGGAAGTGTTGTACGCCATTTTTTAGAGCCCTGATTAATACGGCGACAGCTTACAGCCTCGTTTGTCACGCATCAGGAGGAAATTGGACGATTTAAAGCAGATTTCATACACCATTAACGAAATTTGATTTCCAATTAATTCATTTTAATTCTTCTTTTTCGATAACCGTGTGTCTCTGATGCAAAATCAAATTGTTTTTACGTCGAACGATAAACCTCAAGCGACATTCTTCAGTGTGAGCTTCTTTCATCGTTTCGATGCCTAACATCGACCCCCATAAAAATACAACGTACCTACGTTCTGTCACGTATTTTGCGATAGCCTGTACGTATCTAAAAGTTGATCGCCAATTCGTTCGTACGAATTAAGTTCTGCCATACTTGTAAGGAAAAGCTTAAAGATTTCTTTAAATCTTCTCATTCTCGCGTTATCTTCTTCGGCAGTTTCGAACGAAGATTCTTTCTGCCTTGCTACGAGAAACTCGCGTATCTCCAGCGTACTTTCAAACAAAACTACAATTGAGTTTTGAATTTTCTCATTTCGCACCGCGTTATCTTCCGTTTCTTCGGAACAACGAACTACGAGATAAATGGATAGAACAGAGGAGTAACGTCGGAATGTTTTCGTGCAGTGGCATCAGCTGACATTTCCTAATCCCTAGAGGAGTCTAAGCACGGGGCTAGGTCCGTCGGAATCGAGACACGTCGTGCACCTTTCACTCGGTGCGATTCTCTCTCTGGCAGCCGCGCGTCGTCTTCCACGGGCTTACAAAAGGTTACATTTACATGCGGCGACGCGCTCGTCGTCGGCATGTCATTGTCTTCGAGGTTACTGCCATCGGCACGTGCGAGGAGAATGTCGAGTGCTCTTACACGAGGGTGCCATTGATTGAAAACGAGCACGTGCACAACCATAGTTCGTCTCGTCGTGTTCGTTGTGTCCGTTGCAGAAGCAAAACTACTCGACTGCCTGGCCATCCGACTTCCAACCTTGCTGCGTGCAAAAGTCGTCCTACGATGGAATTCTGACTATTCTTTCGTAATCGCTTGCGATTAGTCGTCTCCTTTGTTAAGGGAGTCTTAAGTTGTTCTCGCAGTCGCGTTTTCAATCAGCGAACTAGCGTTTCTTTGAGAGCGACGTGTTGCAAGAATATCGGTTTTCAGTGGCTACGCAGATAGTCGAGTTTGGCTATCGAACATTTATAGCTTCTACGTAGACTTGGAATGGACGTTACAGCAACTTATTCGAGATTTCCTTCGGCTTTAGAACGTAAAAAACATTCTTTGTTTTATCTTTCACAAGCATTAGGTCGGCCGAAAAGTTTCTTTCGTTTTCTAAGGAAATAATGGACGCGCTACATTTTTCGTTTTATATTATTTCATCGAATTACGTGCGATCCATTTTGTTCTATCAAGATTAAAGATCACAACGTTTGACACATTAGGTTTCATATTTGTATAAAGATGCATCGTTGTAAAAGACGTGTCTGTGAAAGAAAGTCATTTTTCGGACAACCTAATACTTCGATGTGTTATGCAAAGTTGGAAAGGTGTGTCTCTGTAAGAGCGCGGTTCTAACAGATTCGATACTATCGTAAAAATGGACACACGTAAAAAGATCGTAGGAGAGTCAGTCATAACTGTTGTTATACGAGCACTAGTTGTAACTAAGCTTGTTTCCCTTCCAAATAAACAAATTCAGATAAACGCAGTTTTACTGTACTTCCACGAAGAGCAGTAGACTTCCGAGTGCAACTTCCGAGAAACCTTTGGTCCGTAACGTAGTCCGGCTTGTTCCTTCTTATAGCATCAGGAGAGCTGTATTAACCGAGAGGGCATTAAGCTCTGCAGCGTTTTCGCAACGAGGTGCGAGCGCCGCCACGCTTTCGGGATAAGACGAGCTCGGCTCGTTAACCCGGAACTATTAATCGACTTAACGGCCAATAACCGCCGTCAGTCATTAATTTATCGGGCCTGTGGCGC
>NT_176740.1:631265-686385 GCF_000188095.3 Bombus impatiens | reverse complement strand
CGCCAAGAGAGCCTGGGTATTCGCGGATTAAAGGGGCATTCAGGTGGAGGAGAGTGTGGAACGAGCGTGTGGAACGAGCGTGTGGAACGAGCGAGAAAGAGAGAGAGAGAGAGAGGTTGATATCGCGCGAGTCGAGTACGAGCCCCGTTGCTATACCTCGACGCCACGCGTAATTGGGATTAATTAAGTGGAAAGCGCGAATTAAATTAACGGTCCGGCGTCGAATGGAATCGTGTTGCATAACGAGCCGCGGAGGAAAGAAGATCCCGTGGACAGGATCTCAGCCGTGAAGGATATAAGAGCGTCGAAGGTTACCCGCTTCGCGCGATTTCTTCGCGGAGAAGGAGCTAAACGACGATAATATAATACACCTTTTGTTTCGACGTTCGAGACTGTCGCTGAACGTTCACGAGAAACTTCGAAGTTTGCCACACATGTGAAAAGTATACGTATCTTAGCGTACGTTTGTATGTACCGTAGTACGTACAAATTTGTACAGGATATGCAGCGATGGTCATGGTGATTCTATGTGAGAAAATACATTGATAATATAGGATGCGATTTTATGTTTATGTTACTTCGTTTTCGAGTATCAAATCGATCGTAACACGATTATCAAGACAACTTGTAGAAACGAACACGATAACCGTCTCATAAGAGTTAGGGGTGTAGTTGGAAGATCTGGACAGGGATGATTTACGAATTTTTGGGACGGAAGATCCGATAGAATAATTAATGTGATAGAATTATAAAGGTTTTTTTTAAATAAAACCTGTATAACGATTAACAACGATGATATAGGTACAACGAATCAGACAAAAATAGATACCATACGTACAATCGTTCGATTATCTCGTCTCAATATTCTAAGTGCACTCTACTCTTATCGGTATTCCTCCTGTCACGCTTTTCTGCTTGTAAACCACTCTAATGTGACGTTTTCGCAATACCAATCTGTTCGATTGAAACACGTAAGAAAATCGATTTCACGCTTTGAATATCAATCGATATTTCATATCAAACTCCTTACCGAGAAGAAAATCACGAACTCCCCGAAATAACCGTAACTCGGAAGCGATCCACTTGCTCGCGAGATTTCACGTGGCCCCAGGACAGTTTGTTTAAAAGCGAGGCCGCCTGATTTCCGCGTAGAACGTAGAACGCAATCGTAATTTCCACCTGCAGCGGCGGTCGATTTGCATTCGCGTGTAACGGGGGCTAGCGAACCTCTGCTCGGACAATTAATCGGCTCGCCACGAGCTTAAAGGACTGTTATTTCGCGGCGTGTAACGCATCTAAATGAGTTTACGTGTCAGAGCCGTGACCGTCGTTTTGTATCGTGCGATAAGCCTTGTTCCTTTGGCAATTTTTCCCTCATCGTCAGACTCTCTTCTGCTGGTACTTCTCCCGTGTGATTATCTCCGTGTTTTCGCGTCGATTGAACGTACCGAAGATAATCCGATACGACGAGGATAATCGTCGACACGACTCTGAAAAATCGGAGATTCGCTGATCGTGAGAATTTTCCCCGTGTAAATTTTAATTGCTCGTTCGTGTACTTCTCATGTCGCAACACGAGACGCAACAAAAATGTCCACTTTTCTCAAAAATCTCGTGCTCTTGCTCATAACCAACCCCTGTAGAATCCTGCACCAACTACCCTTTTCACGCGTTAATCGCAGTACGACGAGCACGATCCAGTCATTTAAAATCGAGCGTAATAGTTGATCATCTCATTTTCGACTTAATTGCCTCGATCGTGGAAACTGAAAGGGCTACGTTAACGACGTCGAGTTCCAGCCCGAAGCTGGTCCCAGGTTGGACGAAGAGAGACGTAGAAGTTAGTCGCCGTTGAATGATAAAAATCGCGCGAAATTCCATTCCACCGCGGAAAATTCCGAGGCAATTTCCAAGCAGCCCCGACGTCCGCGTTTCTGCGCGCCGCTGCGGGGTGCTTCCAGGTTGAACGCGACCTTATTTAACGCGCCAGGAATTCCAGGCCCCCTTCCGCCAGGCCAGCTTCAGCTTCGGCAGCGCGCCAAAGAATTCACCCGCAAATTCCACGAGAATTCGTTCGCCTGGAATTACCTTGTTTTCCCTTGCTCGGGCGTAGCGTGGTTACAGGGAAGCTACGTGAACTCCGAGGGCATTGTTTCCTGGTTTAATTCGAACCTGGTACGTCGTTCGTCCCTTTTTCCTTCCACGCTAATTCTCTTCGGGGAGAAATGGATTTAGATGGAGCTTAGGAACGTCTCGAAGTTACATCAGATAACTCGTTAGATGTTTCGAGGGTAGTTGTCTGGATGCTACACTCGCCCAGCTTGTACGTTAGCTCGTTTCGATCGCGATTTTTATTCTCGCGGATTCAACGAGAATTTTCTATTTTACTCAAAATGTACCGTCAACTAATATTTGTTTTCCTAGCGTTTTATCCTAACGCTTTATCGTAGATTCGAACTACGCAACGGAAAAGTAGGTGCATTTCTGTTTAACGTTTGCGTCATGCGTTTGTCAATTTTTCCGAACACCTACGCAGAAGTAATACTATTATGTTTCTGTGAGATAAATATAAACGCGTTCCTTATATATAATGCATATATTTTATATCAAAAATCTACTGCTTCGAAACAAAAATTTAGTGAATTTCATTTAGCGTTGATAAGAGACATTTTACGAAAATATTTCCAACGTAGAAGCATGTTAGGAGGAGGAAGGAGAAAGTCCGAGGATTTACCATTTCGTTTAATCGATAGGCATTTTCCATCAAAATGCCCTAATCGCGCCGGCATAATACAATTATCAAGAAGAAACGCGTTGTTCGTGTGAAAAATAAGAGAAGGAGCGACAGGCGATACGAATGCAGAAAATGCGATGTCGGATTATGTATCGATAATTGTTTTGAAACTTTTCACACACACCTGAATTATTAACTTGTGTTATATTTACCAAATTTAGTTTTCTAGTTTATCGTTTACTAGTTTATTACCCAAATTCTAGTTTATCGTAAATTTCAATGTTTATAATAAATAATTAATACTAAAAAATAACGCTCTCGAATCATTTAATCTCGTGCAAAAGAATTACTATAACTTATTACGATTTACGCTCTGAATAGTCAATTAACAGAGTTCAGTCTAGCGAAAAAGCATTCCGTACACAGCGATGGTCAGCGCTGGCCGCGCTCTGTCCGTACGGACCGCATAGGCCTCGAGTATTCAGCACTCAAAGGGTTAAAAACATTGATGCAATTACACGTATATCGACGTAGTAACAGGTATAATACGAATATACGTACACGACAGATGTAATTAAGAAAAAATTAATGGTGTTGGTTAAGTTAGCAGGATCGATAACTTTAGAAGTGTCAGTGGAATCGATCGAGTTAGTCGAAGAGAATTTTCAGTGCGATTCTCGGTTCTACTTTCTCCGATTATTACCACATACCGAGGAATGTCTAATTTTGATTGATTCCACGCGGTAGTCGAGCCTGAAAGGTCGCCTCGTTAGAACTCTAGCGAGTATTTGCCTGTGCAGCGTAATTCGTTGCGTAACTGCAGCTCAAGGTGCTGCTATGTTCCATGTTTCTCGTGTGTCACGCTCCAACGTCCGGGATCTTCGGTAACGTCCTTTAACCTCCAGGCGTTACGTAACCATCGCGAAGCGACTTGATCGCGGGCAAACCTCTATGCTCGTTGCTTGACCGAACGACGAGACACGACGTGCAAATCAGTCGGCTAAGAGTAGATTGAAATCACAGTCTTTAGACCGTGCGACGTCATTCCTGTTGAAAGGTGTCACGCAGATGCTACATTCGACTGTGAGCGTTTTCATTTAAAAGGCCTATTATCGCTTTTACGTAAATTTCAACCTTCGGTGTTTCCTCCAGCCTCCGATGATTTATTCGAGAAGATCGCCGGAATGCGAGGAAATATTCGTGAAATGTAGGATAAAGCGATAAAAAAACTTGCTTAACCTATTTAACGATGATAATTCGATAATTCACGTTAGTGTAACGATACAGCAATTTAAACGTACAACTAATACAAGACGAGAATTTAATTCCACGAACGATTTAACTACACGATTAATTTAAATAAATACATTCGTTGTACCTACGCTACTTTTTAATAAACAACTGAAATTACAGTAATTACTTATAACGTACAATTTAATAAATAACCGAACTTACATCTAACGACATTTGCTCCGACTCTCTCCCTCTTTACTCCGATTCCGATCGACTCTCGCAATCGAACGATTCTCTCACAACTTTCTCGCTTCTCAATCGCATTTCACTCTTAAGCGTTTCACACGCACAGTACACTATTCTTAGCACGCGCGATCGATCATGATCGCCACGTGGTATCGCGTATTCCAACCCCTATACGTACGTATGTATTCTCAGAACAGTTGTTTATTCGTAACGAATACTTCAGCTCGATCCTCGATTGTTCCTCGTTCGCACAAATTCCCTCCCTTCGAAGCGTACTATTCAGATACGTATAATTTTCTGTGCTAGACTAGATCAGCCGCGTAGTAGTGACACACGTATGCGAATACGAGTGTGTGGAAGTATGTGGATGCACAGCGTCTCGAAAAACGAACGAATGCAACTGTTCCGTTGGCAGTGTAGTATGAAAGATGATGAGACAAAGAGAGTGCTGAGACGCGTGCAAACCTATATCGACGAAGATCCTGGCAATCGTTTATTAAATAAATCTAAAACTATTTTAATACGAATTCTAAGTGTAACGTCAGTGTTCCTTTACTCTTATTTCGGCGATTAAGATCCACAATTCCCAACACACACAATTTCTTACGAGTAACACATTTTTCGTGTGCCTATCTGGGAAGCACTGCGACGAACCAAACAACTACACACAGTTGGTATTCCACTCGAGGAATTTCTGTTTCGAGAAGTAGAAAAATGCGTTCCTTTAATCTGAATCGTTAAGTAGCGCTTTTCCCTGTATCCTCAATTAACGGTAGTAGCGCGATAGCTGTGGACATTTTTTTTTCTCTCGAAAGAGTCGTCCTTTTATCGACGACTCATGTGGGTCTCTGCTCGACTACAGGGACCCGCGTATCGACCTTCCGTTGTCGGCGATACGTCGGCCAATCGATAGTTCGACATGCCTTACACACTTTGCTACTTAGATCGTGTCCCCTCGCAGGACATCCTGCCGCGATAACGACCCCTACTCTGCGCCCTGTCCGCTAGGACAGATAAGCGGCCACTTTTCACCGGTCAGTTGAATGCCGGCTAGTTTCGTCCCCATAAAGAACGTCGGCAATTGCGTACAGACTTTTTACTTCCCGTCGAATTTGCATCCCGCCACCGATCGTTACTCGAGTTCGCTATGTACATGTACAATTTTCCTTCTGTGCAACTGTTCGATGTTTCTTTCGATAGAAACGTACAATTTTTCTTTTGCAACTTGCGAGGGTAAAGTATAAATAATTATTGAGAAATGTATAATTTTGTGTGCCAGACTAGATCAGTCGCGTAGTAGTGACACACGTATGTGAATATGAGAGTGTGGAAGCATGTGTCTGCACAGTGTCTCGAAAAACAGACGAATGTAACTGTTCCGTGGTACGGAAGATGGTGAGACAAAGAGGGTGCTGAGACGCGTGCAAACGTATATCGACGAAGATCCTGGAAATAGTTTATTAAACAAATCTAAAACTATCTTAATATGAATTCCGAGTGTAACCTCAGTGTTCCTTTACTTTTATTTCGGCAATTAAGATCCACAATTCTTAACAATAATTTTTCGCAGAAATTTGTCAGATCTGTCGGTGATTTCGTGTGCCTATCTGGGAAGCACTGCGACGAACCAAACAACTACACACAGTTGGTATTCCACTCGAGGAATTTCTGTTTCGAGAAGTAGAAAAATGCGTTCCTTTAATCTGAATCGTTAAGTAGCGCTTTTCCCTGTATCCTCAATTAACGGTAGTAGCGCGATAGCTGTGGACATTTTTTTTTCTCTCGAAAGAGTCGTCCTTTTATCGACGACTCATGTGGGTCTCTGCTCGACTACAGGGACCCGCGTATCGACCTTCCGTTGTCGGCGATACGTCGGCCAATCGATAGTTCGACATGCCTTACACACTTTGCTACTTAGATCGTGTCCCCTCGCAGGACATCCTGCCGCGATAACGACCCCTACTCTGCGCCCTGTCCGCTAGGACAGATAAGCGGCCACTTTTCACCGGTCAGTTGAATGCCGGCTAGTTTCGTCCCCATAAAGAACGTCGGCAATTGCGTACAGACTTTTTACTTCCCGTCGAATTTGCATCCCGCCACCGATCGTTACTCGAGTTCGCTATGTACATGTACAATTTTCCTTCTGTGCAACTGTTCGATGTTTCTTTCGATAGAAACGTACAATTTTTCTTTTGCAACTTGCGAGGGTAAAGTATAAATAATTATTGAGAAATGTATAATTTTGTGTGCCAGACTAGATCAGTCGCGTAGTAGTGACACACGTATGTGAATATGAGAGTGTGGAAGCATGTGTCTGCACAGTGTCTCGAAAAACAGACGAATGTAACTGTTCCGTGGTACGGAAGATGGTGAGACAAAGAGGGTGCTGAGACGCGTGCAAACGTATATCGACGAAGATCCTGGAAATAGTTTATTAAACAAATCTAAAACTATCTTAATATGAATTCCGAGTGTAACCTCAGTGTTCCTTTACTTTTATTTCGGCAATTAAGATCCACAATTCTTAACAATAATTTTTCGCAGAAATTTGTCAGATCTGTCGGTGATTTTGTGACATCAATCACATCTCAACCTACATCAGTGATAATACATCGACTCCCGACCTTCGGACACTTTTGGACACATCACCACCTTATCATCATAGCATACACCAAGGCTGTGACGCACCTCAGTCCACATCAGAGATAGGATATGGACCCCCGACCTTCGGACACTTTTCTACATCATAACCTACACCTAGCCCCTCAACATCCTAAAACCAAAACGTATATAAACCGAGACTTCACCCAGCTCGGGGAGTACTTGTTCTCCTTCTAGTTGTTGTACAACCCCTTTTTCTCCGGTTCAGTGTTTCTCTTGTAAGTGGTAAATCTTATAATAAAGTTTTATAAAGAAAAATTAGTAGTTGGGTTACGACTCAGCCTTCTTGTTATCATCCAAGTACCAACTTTACGTGACAATTTCAGGGACCTTTAAGATGTTTGAACAGAGACTCGGTTCTCTTCTCGAGCTGTAGATCTTTCTAAATATATTTCTACCTTTTCTGGTAGTAGTTTTATACTTTGGTTAGTATTAAGGTTTTAGAAATGTATCTTCACATTTGTAAAGTAGAATATCGAAGCGTTTCGTCGAGGATGGAAGTTTGGTGGAAAGATAAAATGAGACACGTTTCGTGGAACGCTTCACGAGAATGGGCTAAGTTGGAATAAGAATGGATTCTAAGAAATTGATGATTTTCTGGCAAGTACTTTTCGCAATCCATTTTTATGACTATTACCATTCTCTGGTGTATCCTGTTCCTATGTATCTGGTTTTAGCGAAATCAATTGCGTAGCGAATACCGAGAATTTCGCTTCGTCTCAACATCGAATTTTCCCACATCTACGCATCGAAATAATATTCTCCTTAGTATCCGACTAGAACTTTCCAAAGTGCATAAATTGAAAGTCTCGATGACAGATTTCGATTAAACGTACAAGTGTAAAGAATCGTTAATAAAAGAAGAATAAATCGAAGAATACCGAAAGAATCATACGTGTACGATATCCTTTCATCAAATCCTTCGATCTCGGATTTTTACGACCATTCGTTCTTCGCATCTACTTCTGCATCGTTCCACGGTCCGCGACGCAATTCTAACGAGCGTTTCGTTCGCAAGGAAGCGCGATTCTCGCGAGATCGTTCCCTATGTCGAGAAAGAATGAAGGATTTCATTCACGTTCGCCGTATGTGTGACGAAGAGAACGAAGCCAGGACGTAGCCGGCGCACCATTCTGTTTTCGTAATATTCGTTGCGTAACGGCTCGTTTCGAGCAATGTTAGCCGAGTTACGGAGCAACAGCCAGCAGCCAGCAAGAGTAATCCGATCGGTGGCATTTTATTAAGCCAGCAGCTATATACCTGCTTCTCTTTGGCCGCGTGGAACGTGTCTTACGACTTTGTTTACAGTTCTCTTGAAATGCGGCTTACGAGCGGAGGCCGTGCACCATATCTGCATAAACGCGCGCTCCACTGCGTGCGCCGTGGATTTTATTAATTTAACGGTATACGATCTCTCGCGTTTCACTGGAACTGTTCAAAATCCTATTCCTTTCCGCTGTAAACGAGCTCATCTCGCTGCCTTCAGTTTTATCAATCTCTCTCAATCAAAGATCTATTTCCAGATCTATTTCTTAATTGCTATTCCATCGTGATAGTTCGCTGGAATATTGTTTCTTCTACGAGTAAACCGCGGATTTTTATGCGATTATGGGATACTCGAAAGTGGAAAAATACACGCAATACAGGAAAGTAATACGGGAAAGTAAAACGTCGAAAGTATAGCCGCAATTGCGATATTTAGTACAGTATAGCCACATTGTAATTTCAGTAACATAAAATAGATTCAACAAAATAGAATTTTAATTTGCGCAAGTATCGACAGTTTACTGCGAACGAGGTAGAAAATGAAATTTTAACGGGGCACGAGATTCGCAATCGTAAAGCAGAAGAACGGTAATTGGTCGGTGATTTTCTCGCGGATAGAGGGGATGCGTGCACGAATCATAATTTGCAATGACAAACCTTTGTCCACGGCCGCGTCCAATAAATCCCGACACAATGGCGTAGCCCGTTCGTACGGGACCCCATTACATTACTCCTCGCGCCGAGAGGACAATGCCAGCAGCGGAATAGAAACAAGACGAAGAGTATCCGAGGGAAGCAGAACGGGAACGAAAGGGGACAAGGGACTTTAAATACTTTTTGTTTTGTTTCGATTCTACGAACGAGGGCGTTCGACTTTCTCAGGCCAGATGCATCATCGGAAGAGATATCGCAGGGATCGTTCTTTACACGTTCGTGCACGAGTATTTGTAAGAAGGTATTTACAAGCACCAAGCGTATACTTTGAAACGCTACTTGAAGTTTGAGCAACTAGCGTGAACGAAGCTCTAGATGTATCAACGACTCAAGAATCCTACTTCCTTCGCCTCATTTCTTATTCCTTCTCGTTCTCTTCGAATCTTCGCTATTACGCTTTGATTTACGATCCTCTCCGGTAGCTAAGTTAAAATCGAACAAATATCGAACGTGGCGCATAATTTACGCGTCGATGGTCTCCAGTTTCTATTGAAATTAGAACGAAAATAGGAATCCACCGAGGCTGCAACTTTTCACCACGAGTCGACCATTCATTCTGGTACTCCATCCTCCGAGAAATAATATGCAAGAGCGATATTATCGAAGAATTAATTAATAGAAGAAACTATCAAATTCTTGTTATCCGTGGCAACGTGCGCGCGACTCATAGCGGCACGAAGCAACCTTGAACACCGACCATCTTCTTCGCCGTAGCTGTATCGAACGAGCAAGAAACAACAGCGTGGCATCGCCTTGATTCACTTCCTACTAACAGCGAACGAACAAGAAAGCGCAGCTCGACTAATCCGTACGTGTTCCGAACGTGACGAGGCAAAGGGGATACTCTGGAAGCCAATAATTCTACCTCCGAGGCCAGACGCACAGAAAACACGAGTCGGCGACACATTTATCCTGCCTATATTACCGGTCCTAGCATCTCGGCCGACATTTTCGCATAATCGTCTATGCAGATCGGCCATGGAGGCGACCATGGACGATGACGTCGACGAAGGAAGTTGCCACGCGATGCAATACCAATTACAGCGGCGGACACGGTTCGGCCGTGACGTACGACCAATGATATTTTATGGGGCCGGAAGCATAGACCGCGGAAGATTAGAAATCGAACCAATATATCAAGCGAGAGAGCACACGGCCATAGCTTGTTCGATTTGGTTTCCATGCTTCTGCGCGTCAATATTTTAATTTCAAATCGAAAGACCTCTCCACACCTCGAGTAACCGTATTTCGTTTGCGAATTAATTAGATGAGCTGTGGCGAAGAGAAACGAACAAAGCGGAAGTACACTGGAATCTTCATGGTCTTATCCTTGCGTTCGTCGATGTACTACGATTATTCGCTTTATGAGGATTATTTATTTTATTTTCTGAGAATTTCTCGCTTTTGGTATCGCGATGTACCTCGTCGGAAAGATACTATTGGGCCTCGCAGATTTACGCGTTTGTGGGAAATCTAACGACGCGGAAATACACGGAACGCGTAGAATGAAAAATTCGTACGAAATATCCAAAGGACTGAAGTACCAAAAGGACCAAATATACAAAGGCTCGTTGTAACGTTTAGCGGGAATAAGAGAAATTCTTATTTGGCTTTCGCTTTTTCTCCGACGCGTTCATAAAAATATGAATTATATTATGCTCCATGCAGTCGATCGAGTTTTCTAGCGTTGTTCGTATAGCCACGGTATAATTGTTATTATACAAGGCACGGAGTTAATTTCCGAGAAACGATATTTACTCGCGTTGACATTTTGGAAATGGACACCTCCGTATACCGAGTAAGAGGTTTTAATTAGCGTGGTGTAACGAGTTTACAAACGCAGACGCAGTGTTCGCGGAGACCTTTAGAGAAATCTGCGTAAAGAATCGAAAGATTAAAGGATTGTCTTCTTCTTCCAGGCATGTATGAGTGAAAGTTTGTAATTCGCGTGGCTGCTACTTTTATCTGCTTGCAAACGTACGTTTCTCCATTATGCGGCGTAGATTTCTAAATTTAGCTTCTTAAGTAGTTTGTTCAGAGAAGTACAACAATTTGCAAGCATCAAAATGGTAGATTCGCGCGAAGATACGGACGATATATAACTCTTCCAATGTCAAGTGTTGTACGGTTTCTCTCTTGTTCTACGATAACGGTACACCGTGCTGGTTATGAAGCTTATGGCAACGCAGAAAATTACGAGGCCTTCCGCGTCATCGTCCTCGTGGCTTCGTAAATCCGACGTATTTGGCGCGAATAAATTACAAGGTGGATGTCGAGGTTGAGCCCACGTGGGCGGAATGTTGCCTCCACGGCGAAATTTCGAATTTACATCCGAGACAGAACTCGGAAGCGGCCGGAAAAGGAAATCGGGGTGAAAGGTTATCGAGCAGTGTTCAACGCAACCACGCGACGCGACGTTCATTCGGAAGCGTAAAGTAGAGAAACATCCGGCGCACTTTCTACCGCAAAAATGTTAACCTGTCGTTCACTTTGCTCGTCAACCGGAGATCTCTATAATTACGAAGTGAAATGTTTATGAAAAGTCAATTTCACGTAGGTCGATTTTTCATACTTTCGAGTACAATTTAATCCGAGTAGAAACGAAATAAAAAATATGGGACGAATAAAGGAAATCAATCTGACGAACAAACCATGAAACTTACAAGATATTTACTCGAATGTTTTTAGTATTGTTTGCACTTTCAAGCGCGTTAGGTCAGAGAGAAACTTTCTGACGACTTACGTAGATGTAGTATCTTTTTTGACTGGAACTCGAAGAAACTAAAGTTAACTTTTTGCGAGTAAATTATTCTATTACGGTGTTATTGTTTTAGTTAATTAGTACAAGTGTGTTAGTACGAGACCCAGTACAAAGGTTTCATTAAATATCGCAATAAATAGTAAACATCATAGGATAAGAAAATTGAGTGCGCGTACAATTATCGTTGAAAGCTTGCGAACGATCGGCACGTTTGATCTTTCCCGTAGGTGTGGCCGGTTAAATAATCGTAAAGCGACGAATTATCGCGGTACACGGCCGGCAGACCGTGAAGGTAAAAATTAACGAGTCGTCGACACGTTGATCATCGTCTCGCCTCAGGTGAATTCGCCGGCTATTTCAACCATATCGCGAGCCATAGCGCCAGAAACGCGGTGACCCGCGACTCCACTTGCCCGTTTCTGGATAAACAGATCCATATCGTTACCACGCTCGTTTGTAACCCGCTTGGAAATTCCAGCGACGATTGCTAACAGCGTGGAAACGAACAATGATCGACGACCTGCTTTTCTTCAATTGCTTGTTAAGCTGGTCTTTCATTTTCTTTTTAACAGGACCGCTGATTGCTCTTGCAATTTGTATAATCACTGAGATCTAATACCATAGTAGCTACTCTGTATACCGAATCATTTCTTCTATTTTTTCTTAGAAAATTAATCATCGTTTTCTTGAAAACAAAGTTAATGCGGGAATTTGTATGAAAATCTGGGTTAAATGTTTTCTTGTTTTAATAATTTATCCTTTAACGAGTCCTTTCGCTTGTTGCAGATGTATATATGTGCATATATTTCTATATTGTGCTTTACGACTCACGTGTTTATCCGTTTCGACCCGTGTGATGTTTCATTTATAGACTCGATTGGAATTCAAGAAATTTTATTTTGCATGTTTAGTAGACTCGTCGGATCGCCGTGACTCACATTTTCTTGAGCTGTGCTGTAATTTTTCAAGGTCTGGGTTCGCTTGATTTGCACAAACCCGTCTTCTATATTCGCTGCGAGTCCGTGATTCTCATCTTTTACGTTCATTCAAATTCTGCCTCCTTCTTGCATTCGTTCCAGGTCTGGTCTCTCTTATCTTTCTCGAGCGAGACAAGCAGACTGCCAAATGTTTGTCGAAAATGTAAGATACGTGGAAAAGTAATAACTCTCGAAGTAATTCGTTCGAAATTTTCTGCCACTCTGTTACACTGTCGAAGGGTTGGTATAAAGCGTTTTATCTCGAATTCCTGAGAAATATCAACGATTGAAGCAATCAAATCGTTAAATATTTAACGAAAATGCTAGATGTCTCGACGATACGGAAATATTAGGTCGTCCGGAAAGTGTCTTTCTTTCGCAAACGCGTTTTTCACAACAGTGCACGTTCATACAAACGTGAAACCAAATCTGTCGCGGTGTTTATCTCGACAGAACAAAATGGATCGTACGTAATTCGACAAAATAATATAAAACAAAAAACGTTGTCTATTATTTGCACAGAAAACGAAAGAAACTTTTCGGACGACCTAATAATTCTAACATTTTCTAAATCGTGATTTCTTCAAATTGTTCGTCGCTTTATTACACTGTCGAAGGGTTAATCAGAAGCTCGTACACTGAAGTCTGAATATTCATCTTCGACCACATTTCCCTCGAATAACGATCATCTTTTGCATATGCTGTTTAACCTTCATCGGCCACGTTGACTCGAATTCCGCAATCGTGTTTCGCGTTGAACAGGTTCCCCGAGGACTCGCCAGCCCGTTCATCAGGCTACGTTCGATAATCGAGCCCTCGAATGTTCATCATCGGGTAACCGAACACAGCGAGCGCGACCTTCTCTACGATGATTTATCGCATCGTTTTAATTGGCTGGCTCTCGCGGCGCTGAGCCCTCGATGCGTTTCGTTTAACAAACGGTTTAATTAGAGAGGCCGCCGATTTTCCCGCGAAGAGAAAACGTCCCCCCGTCGTTCAACGCGTTAGATGAACACGCCAGATATTTTGTAACCAGTTAGTCACCGTGGCTACGCGCCGCTTTCATCAAGGTCGAGGATTTCTCTCCCTCGACTCTTGCATACGCGGGCTGATAACGTCGAACCTGCTCCCGACCACACGGCTCCAGATTCCCCTGCTTTTTAAACAACCTCGCTGATTTCTCTTGCAGACGATGTTTTCTCTTTTCCCCGCCAGTCGAAATAGAAACGGGCTGACACTGCTATTCTTTCCACTTCGTCGTTGTTGCACGCGGATCTTAATTTTTGCATTCTCGTTTTTAGATAATCGGCAAATTGACAGATTTATATGATATTTGCAGATAATTAATGGGAAGATGTTAATCCGTAGAGGATGGAAGAATTGGAATCTTTCGATTTTTAAGAGGTTAGCGTTAGGAAAGATACCACCGTACCTTTTGGGAGGATGAAAAAGTGGAAATCATAGTGCACGTAGGAACTGTACGTGTAAAACACGTACTAGAAGTTGAAGAAATTTAGCGGTATGTAATTTGCCTGTGGAAATCTATCGAGTAGAGAAAAATAGAGGCTAAATACTGTTTAACAGAAAGGAGAGAATCTATTGGTATTTAAGTTTCAAGAAATTGACTGGTATTAATGGCCTACTATTCTCGTATTTAGCATTTATGAGATTTCCTCAGGGTTGTATTCATAGGTGAGAGGTATACAAACCGGTCTAATTATAGGTTTCCCGATATCGGGGGCGGTCCCTAATATGCTTTGTATCGGTTTAGTATAGGTCAGGTAAACGTATACCGTCTATGGTCTTTCAGCGTGAATAGAAACTCGTGATACAAGAATCTTTCAATAACAACGATCAAATTCTTCAAGTGCTAACGCATTGCATAACTTTTTCCTTTATCGTTGCAAATTCTACAATTAAATCGTTTCGATCGTAGCTTAAAAAGAATGTGTCTACGAGAACGATGCATTTAATTCGTCAGAGTATTTCGTTCGATTATTCATCTTTTATCATTTAATCCAATAAATATTTAATAGAATCTAGAAAGAATAAAGCTAGACGATGAAACGATATTCGCCGGAATATTTCTTTGCAGCATCCATTTTCACAGCCAATAAATGTTTATGTACTGTTCAAATTATCCTAACCGCTCCTCACAATGGTTCAGTCCGGTAAACGTTAACCGATTAGCAAGACATCGACTGAACAAGCAAACACGAGCGTTCACAGAGTACACGGGACATTCGTCGTTGACTTTGCCGGCGACTTTCACTCGACGACGAGAGTCCTCCGGTGCTTTCTCCGATGCACCTGTCTAGCTTTAATTAAATGCGGTCGGACGGCGTTGACTCGATCGGCTCGTTGCATTTCGGATCGATTGCGCGTCGAACGTGACCGCTCGCACCTGTGTGCACAGACCAACGAGATCGAGATCGATTCCACGTAAAGAGCCGCGCGTGTAACGGTAGCCGTTCCCTCCTACGAGAACAAGTAGATCTTTGTCTCCTACATATTTCCCATTCTTCCACAGAGAATTCTTTGGCTGCACGGCGATAATCAAATAGCAATAGTGATTTATTAATATAGATGACGCCTTTGTTCGTACACAGGCTTATTATCAAAGTACTGTAGACCGAACACCTGTACACAGCTTCTTCTACGAACGTATTTAATTGCGTGTTATACTGTACGAAATATTTCCAAATGAACTTTTCCGTACAGTGGTCCATTCGTTTGGAATTTTCACTTGTAAAGAATCACATCGTATCGAGTATGGTAATAGAAATCTGGCCAGTTATGTACGGAAAAGTTCATTCGAAAATCGTTGTTTTCAATTTTCACGAAAATCCGCTACCAATTCTAATTAGAGATTTCCATACAGTGATCCTTTCGTTTGGAAATTTCAATTGTAAAGAATCACATCGTATCGAGTATGGTAATAGAAATCTGGCCAGTTATGTGCGACACAGTTCATTTGAAAATCGTTGTTTTCAATTTTCACAAAAATCCGCTACCAACTCTAATTCGAGATTTCCATACAGTGGTTCTTCCATTTGGAAGTTTCAATTGTAAAGAATCACATCGTATCGAGTATGGTAATAGAAATCTGGCCAGTTATGTACAGTAAAGTTCATTCGAAAATCGTTGTTTTCAATTTTCACAAAAATCCGCTACCAACTCTAATTCGAGATTTCCATACAGTGGTTCTTCCATTTGGAAGTTTCAATTGTAAAGAATCACATCGTATCGAGTATGTTAATAGAAATCCGGCCAATTATGTACGGCAATCTCGAATTAGAGTTTGTAGCGGATTTTCGTGAAAATTGAAAGCAACGATCTTTGCACGATCTGTCTGATTCAAGTTTTTTCTTCTTCTGCGAGTATCCTATCGTATCGACGAGAATTATAAGCGATCGACATTGATGGCGCATAAAACGATCGATGTTCCGATCCAACGTCACGCGATCGCTATTATATAAAAGCAAAAGCATCGAAAACCTGCACGAGTGGACAGTGTCGTGATGTTGAGACGATTCCCGATACGAGAACGTATCATGGCCGTAGTCTGCGTCGATCGTGACGGATATACGTTGCACGGATACGATGATCAACCGCTAGGAAGTGCACGTAAAGCTGTAACGACCGATCTCGTCGTAGATTATTCTATCAAGAGTGCCAGCAGGCATGAACCGATGAAAAAACGCGGTAATGATTAATTAATGGATCGTTGTTGGTCTCGTAGCACGAATCGATACACATCCGATAGAAGAGACGAGATAACGATTGAGACAAAGACGATTGAAAAGGGAGAGACACGATAGATGTTCGATCGATCGATTTCCGACGCGTACGATGACGGTGGGTGTTTCCAGCCACCGATGGGCCGGCTAGATCGTGGCGCGCGATACATACGGTAAATTGATATATTCGCGCAACAGGAAAACCACGCCGGTAGCCTACATTCTTGATAAGACACCGTGACTAAACGTTGGCCTCGGTGCCCGCTACTCCTTATGGACGGTTAGGTGGTCGAAGATAATCGATAACCAGGAAGTACCCTGGTGAAATTGGAACGTTCTGAATCGGACCAACGGTGGATAACAGATCTGATTCGCAAGGTCGATGAGAACACCGCGAATCGATTCGTTTTATTCGCGAGTTCGATCATGTGGAAGGATCGTTGTCTCGCTGGAAGTATCGTTGCCGTACTTTACAGAAATTTATGATACGTGTTCGTAAGAGAGGGATAAGTAGGAATAGGCGTTGAATTCGGACGTAATTGGGTGTTCTAGAAGATTTATCAAATTTTATCGTTGTCGAATTGCGACGATTTACGGATTGTATTGGATTAGAATATTTTTGGAATTCCTAGGGAAAATTAATATCGACTGTTATCGAGACGGAAGCGTAATTATTGGATCGTGCTCCTGTACCGTTTCAACTTAACGTTGCGAATCTGTGAGAGAACTCGATCGAAGCAGACAAGGTAGTCGGGGTACTGAATTGGCGTGGTAGGGAATGTTGAAATTCCTGCGGCACGACTATCCTCGAGGATCACCGGGAAATAGGATGGACTGGAGTCGTAGTTGTTTGATCAGGGAAATCGCCAGCAGTATCGTTAGGTCACGTTACCGTTGAGGTCAGATTGGTCCCTTCAGCAACCTCGCCCATTCTCAGCTGGTACACGGGAGCTTAAATGATAGCGGCAGCCTATGCATGGTAGCACGCTACGCTATGACCACGCCACGCGAGAATCGTGAGGTAAACACGGACACGGAGTCGAAGAAGATACAAGCTGATCGGTGACCAGGAAGTCGCACGGGAAGTCGAGACGTTCGGTGCCAAGTTACCATGTCACGAACACCTTCTATGCTTTTTTTAAAAGATCTCTTTTTCCCGATATTCCTCGTGTGATAATTATTAATCTTTATTAAGAGATGTTTCTTAGAACCTCACGTTATGGAGTAACTTCAAGATTCTTTTTTTATCGTCATCTTTTTCGTCAAAGAATAATTCGATCGGGATAAGATTTTTACAAACGTTCGCATTAGAGTACTTTGTTTCTTTTTTATTGTATCCGATCAATTGTACTTGTTCATAATTACTCGACTATCTAGTGTTATATTAACGTGTCTACAACAACTATCTCTGTACGTATAGATCTACTGGTATATTAAATTTGCCTGAAGTTTTCCTTGAAATTTTCCTTGAAATCCGAGACTCCTCTCGTTATTGGTATTTTAATTTTGTCTTTTTTTTCAGGAATTTATTTTATCGAATATTGTATATACGTTTTAATGATGTTATCCAATACGATCGCCTCGGTTACACGTACGTTGGTTTCGCGCCAACCATTCCGCTCTAAATCGTGATGGTATCGCTCGACGTTACGTGCATCCTCGCGCTGAACATCAGCGCGCATCAACGCGTGCTCCAACGATAATAAATTCGTCCGCGTTCGTTCTGGAAGCGCGACTCGCCTCCTCGTAGCCGGTCCCCGCTGACTGGACCGCTTTCTAACTTCCGTAATCGATGGATCTGCGGAGGGAACGATCGCGACGCGATAACGCCGCGGAGAACGGCCGGGAACCGGTGATTTCAACGCTCGGTGAGGAAACCTTCCCGGCGAATACTAAATAAGCTCGCGATGCCACCATCCTTTTACTCACTATGCAGATTGTGATGTTGTTTGCATTTTTATCTAGAGCTATTCTTAGCGAATTTTATTTTTTATTAGTCGATTTAATTTATCCAGCCGTTTTTCTTTTTACTTCTCTCTAACCCTTTTAATTTACTTTTTTCTTTGTCGAAAACCGTTGAAATTGAAAAGCGTCGTTCTTTATGGCGTTTTTATCAAAAGAGCTTTTAAATTATGACACAATCGCCTATGTTTAACTGATGTTATTCATATTTTTCAAACGTTGAAAAGAGTGGCAGAAACATATACAGGGTGGTTGATAACTGGTGGTACAAACGGAAAGCGGGTGATTGTACGCGAAAAAAGAAGTCGAAAATATAGAATAAAAATTTTTCGTTTGAGCCTTTGTTTTCGAGAAAATCGTTGTCTCGATGAAAAATTTACAAAAAAAAAAAGAATCACCCCCCTTCCGCCTGTACCGCCAGTTACCAACCACCCTGTATATTTAATCAAAATCAAATTTAGAGAATCGATATTGATTGACAGCGTATTAAATTCTAAAATCTCTCTTCTATGAAACATCTAGACTGCCTGCATTCATTTTGCACGATTTCTATGACTAGAAACTTTGGCATACGATGTAGTCAGTTTAGCAACGATTGTGTGTAGTCTTGTGGCATCGTGCAAAATTCAAGTACGTATAGTGTGAGTTTAGTGTTCATTAGGTTTAACAGTCGGATGTTTTGGATTAATGCTTTCGCTGTGAGCGTTATAAGCAGCGTGGACGACGCGACGCGTAGTTTCTCAAGAAAATCGTGTCTTCGGTTTTGTCTTAGTCATACGATTTGCATGTAGGAACGTAACGAGATACATGAATCATACTCAAACGTTCTATTGTATTCGTTCTCTGATGTTTTTTATGACTTTGCTATATTTCTCTTATCTGTGCATCGTTGTACACGGCGTGCAGTACGCGGGAAGCTGAAGCTTCTAATTATGCGAAACTTCATTGCTTTCGTGACACGAATCATTATTCAAATCTTACAGGCAGATTTTTGCATGAAAGACCACGTATTATCAACGATATATTTCAATATTCTGAAATTCGCTCTTAACGAGCATGCTATTAATCTCTCGCTTGATAATTTTGAATTATTCAGGATACGACAGTGTATTATTAGCGGTGATTGTAATTACTTGGACAAGAAATAAAGAAAAAAAAAAAGGAGAAAAAAAGAAGAGGTCTCGAAAAATCGAAGTAGTAAATAAAAGATCATAAGACGAAGGATTAAAGTTTGACGATGATAAAAAATTTATCAATAGTGGTGTGTTCACTCGTAAACGCGTCAGTACGAATCTATATTATACGAGATAGAGTTGACATAAATTAGAGACGTGTCTAAAAGCGTGTCTAAGCGTTCTCTGGATCGTAGCGATGCGAAATTCCGCGTGTCACCGGTGACAAAGTGGTATGTTCACCTTTTTTATCCAGCTTCCCCCTCGAGGAAGCATCCCGTCCCGGATGATCGACGCGACGCTGGTGTGCCGATGAAACCAGAAGTCCTTGATCCGTGGGCGATGCAAAACGATCGTCGCTATACCCGGAAGAAGGTGCGGTAGGTCAGCGTTCCGAAGTTGCCTGTGTCGGACCGATCGATACTCTCCGTGGTTTCATTACCGTTATTTGATAAAAAATTGTACAAGTTTCGGTATTTCAGTACCTACAGTTACCTATAATCTTAAGAGATATCATTCAACGAAACGTTTCTCTGTTTCCGATTATTTGGAATATTTACTTGGAATATTTACTTACGCAGTGATTTATAATAAATTAATATACTGAGTGATTTAAAATTAAGCGATTACCTTGTAGTTTCAGCGAATCGAAGCTAAAAAGTATTATAAATCATATAATATTTTTGGTATTCTAGCGTCTTCGATTCATTCGTATTCGATCGAGCGATTTTCTAGGACTGCGAGATAAGATGCGATCTAGAAATCTTACGAGGCAAATCTCGTTTCCTGTTGTTCTTTATCGCGGTACGTTCGTAGAAACGCATTTGGCGGGACAGATACAAGTGTTAAGAGAATGAGCCCAGGTCGTTATCTCGGTCGTAACTGTTGGAACGTCGGTGATTTTACTCATCGATGATCGAAATGAACAGAACGGGTTGAACCAGAAACAGCCTGGTTGGTGGGCGGTGTTAACGACCGGCTGTTCAAACCAGGAAGATGTGGTAGGTCAGGAATATGCGGGTCCCTCGATGCACGAAATTACGATGCACGCTCGAGAACAGACCTATTTCCTTACACAACGTCGACCGACTTTGATTACCAATCACGTTAACTACTTTTTTCTCTGCTTCTTTGCCACGCTATTCAGCGTTTACTAAATACATCCATTGTCTGGAAAATTAGAATTTTGATCATCTACGAAAACATCGTTGGTATCGAAAGTACCAATTCTTCGTTTTCCTTCTTTTCGTCCTTAAATATTTAACGCAATCCTATGCAGAATTTAACGAATAATTTAACCTGCACACAATCTACGTCACTATACACTCAAACGGTATAAACCATCAACCTAATCAATTTTAAGGTCAGACCCTACTTTATCTCTTTCTTTCTTCCCTCATCTGAAACAGTTTCTATTTAGAATATAACTACTACCATTATGCATTCAAAACAGTTCGAGCCATCGATCACACTGAATCAGTGTGAGTAACAGGAACACCAACCCCGATTTTAAAATTAACATTAGACCCTACTTCGTCATCCCTTTCCTTTTTCATTCACGAAGCTTCCCCTATTGTCACGCACATGCATAGCCGCTTGGAAATTTAAAGCGCGTTAGAACTTGGAAAGAAACAACGACTTCCTCAAGCGAATATTTTATTTCCAATGCCGCTATTAACACGATTTTGTTACGGCATTCAGACTGCGAAGAATATTTTCAAGCGACGCTTGCAATCGCAATATGTTTGTCTATCAGAAGAACGTAGATAGACGCGTTGGAAACTTTCGGGCGAAAGTAACGTAAAAATATGATACCGTATAAAAATCAGCAGTCTAGCAGTCGTAAATCCAAAGCCGCGTTTGCAAACTGTTCCAAAGTATGGCACAGTAGCCGAGCGTGCGCCACTGGGAGAGGGATTTTGCGGATTTTCGCACGTTCCCCACGAGGTCTATTGAAGCGAGAAGCCACGGCGCGGAGAAGCGTTGCAGCTCGCTAGCTCGCGAGCGTTCCACGAGGAAGAGATTACGGGCTCGTTCCGTGCTTTCTCTCGCGCCGTCTCAATCCCGCGGCATTGTTCGTCCGCTTCTTCTTCCTCTTCCTTCACGAACAGATCTTCCCACGCACGTGCCGCGGCTCTCGCGTACGAGGCCCGCTGAATAATTACCAGATGAAGATACCGCCGCCTCGTGTAGGCTGAAATCTCGCCTCTCTCTCTTTTATTCCGTATCCCTCTTCTTATCCTTCTTCTTCTGTTCGTTCTCGGATGGAGGAGGATTTTGCAACGGTACCTAGGCTGCCTGTTTCGACGACAACGACGACGTCGCCGTCCCTTCGCGAATCATCAACCCACGAGAATCGACCCCTCGTGAACTGTAACCGTTTGCAGGGTGCCGGCGAAAACCAGTCACAGTTACGCGGTTAAGTTTCCACCGGATAGCTTCATTCTACGCGCCCACGCTTATCGCCTCGATATCGTTGAGATAGCGTGGTGAGACGCGAAGCCGCGGAAAATGTAGCCCTTAAGATGTAGGTTGTAGTGGCACTCGATAGCAAACTATGACCGGACGACGGCAGAGCAGTGGTTAGCGCCGTTTCAGACCAGGTTCAAATCCTGACACTCGTAGTCCGATTTTTTCTCCACGATTCCTAACTGAGAAGAAGGCAACCCGGATGAAGATAAAAATCATGTACCAGCAGCAGCACTGTCACCGACCCTACTATCCACCTCAAGGTGATCAGTGTGGGCGATCGCAGTGAACTGTTAACGCGATAATCGAAAGTGAAACTGAGCGTCGGTGAAGTGCGAAAATTTTCAAGCGTCTGGACGAAGTAGCCGGAGTTGTTGGATTTTTCTGGGTCTAATCTCGCTTTAGCTTTGACCAACGAAGGCGATTTCTCGATTACGATCCTTTCATATTTTCCTTCAATTTGAGAAACGTGGATTGACAGTGACGCGAAGAACCTGGCAAGTTAACAAAATAGAGGGAAGCTCGCGACGAATGACGGGCTGACGCTGTACGGCTTCTTTTCTTAAGCTTCGTTCCTAATTAACGACCGCAGCGTGCTAATTGTCCAGCTGCCACGTCCAGAGACTTAGAGATTCCTGCATGTAAGTTGGACAAGTCCAGCCTCGCTTTCAGTGGAATTCTTTTCACTTGATGCAATAAGCGTTTCCACGAAAACGACCGGGTGTCATCGAAAGTGAATTCTTCGCGTTCTTCGTCCCTTGTTCCGGACTAATCGTTCCTTTTAACAAGTTTTCAAGTTTCTAAAACTACTCGCGTTGAAGATACACCGTGATATATAAAATAATCTGAAAAACGATCAATTTTGCCGAATTTTTTATCATATATTCTTGAAATAATCAAATTTCTGTCTTGTATTATTACATAGATGGTACGTAGTTCTGCAAAGTTATTAGAAGAATTATTAATTTCGCAGAACTCGTCGTAAATATTTTAAACAAACATCGCATTTTTGTTCGCGAAATATATCACTGATAAATCCTTTTTAATTTATTTTTCAGAGATGGCAGAGAAGATGGTTCGTTTTGTACGACGATGGAGAGCTGACGTACTCGGTGGACGAGCACGTGAGTATCGTTAAATTATCGTTTAACGCAAATTCTCGATTCGATACACTCGTTGCAAACGGCCAATCGATGCGTTGTCGAAATCCACTTTGCCACTGACAGATCCGTTTAGCGTCCCGATACGGTTTCATCCAGCGAAAATGATCGTTCCACTAACGAAACGTTCAGCGTACCACTCGAACGCGTTAACAACACGAAACACCGGTCTTTCTTTAACACTCGAACGGTCATAACCGGAATGAACGTTCTCTGCGTTCCTTTATCACGATCATAATGGCTCTTTGTGCTCGATATACGAAGGACGTTCAGATGCGTATCATTCAAAAAGGAAACTCATTGTGCAGCCATGTCGAGAGTGAAAGTCCATTGATTTAGACACTCTTTAAATATTCTCCCCGCTATTTAACTCTGTAATTCTTGCAAATTACTATGCGGTCGTCCTTCTGCAAGGATAATGGCCATACTTGGATTAAAGCGAAAAATTCTAATCCATTTTTTTCTAATCTTTTTCTCGTAACCAAACGAAGTTTCGATTCGAACGAATTATTCTTCCCCAAAATATTTCTATCCTTCGTTGTGACAATTTCTACCGTCGAAATCGTTAATTAAATTCCCTCAAAATACTTCTTTTAGTTGCTGAAAAAATTTCCAAAGCCTGATATACGAAGTGTATTAAATTACCAAACTTCCAAAACTTCCAAATATTTCGTTCGTTCGACCTAACTAACTGAACGCAATCGAGTTATCAAAAAATGGGAAATGCAAGTCACGGCAATATTACTGCGAATTCTAACGCAAAGAGGCGATATTCCAGAGCGTACAAAGCGGCGCGGCGCGAATAGCGGACGGTTATCATCGTTGAGGAATCGTGAACTGTCAGGCTTGGAACATTATGGCAGGCAGTGAATCAAAAGCTGCCCCTTGAAGCGGCTCCCTCGGAGTCTAGGAGCAGCAGAGGTCGGAGTCAATTGTAGTTAGCGGCCAAGCACGGCCATCGTCAGCACCATCAATACCATCGACATCGTCTAGGCCGACGTGGACGCCGGAACAGACGCGAATCTCGCTGCTGGACTCTTCCTCTTTGACGTCGATGGCCGTGGTTACGTTGGAAACCGTCAGAATTGATTTAAACCCGGACTGATGGCTGAGTAAAGACCGTAAACTGTGTCTTCCGCGGTTTTCTTTAACGGTATGGACATTGTACTTTACCTGACAGATACGTCGGAAGTCTTTTTGCAAATGTTTCTGAATGGCTAAATTGTAAATTTAGACGTGTTCTTACGCGTTCACTGATCGAGACATATACGTCGATGAAAATTATGGAATTCCAGTATAACATAGCCGGAGATTTTTCTAATTATCGAATCGAATTTCATCGTCGATCAGAAATTATCAGATATTTTATCAAAGTTTTTCACCAGTCGATTCGAGCTGTTTTTTTAAAATTAATTGTTTCTTGCGAAACGCGTATCGATTTAAAAATTTCGCCACTTTGTAATTGTTGCTTTCAAAACAAAGTCGACTGACTGACCAAAAAAGGGAAAATAATAATATCAGCAGCTTTCTACCTGAACCAATCTTATCCCATCGTTCAAGGTCTCCGTCTCGATATTATTTTCCCATACAACGATTGCTGATCTCGATCTAAAAATAAAATTATCATCTCGTGGCGTATTATCGATCTCGACAAAGAGTCCTCGACGAACCGACGTTAAGTATCCTCAACAACATCGATCTTAAGGACTCACGTTACCATATTATGCATTCGATAATGTATTGCCATACAGAGATTGTCACTTTCCTTTGGTCGAGGAGGATCGAACTTTTAACTGGATACCAAGGCGGTCCGTAGTTTATTATCGGCGCCACGACACGCGAAAACGAAATTAAAATAACGACGTTTGATGGGGGATGGCATTACGATACGGTGCTAAAGGATTCGCAATGGCCGATTTGCGCGCGCGCCCGACAACTTGGCCATCACCGAAGCCAGATTAATGGTTCGGTCGCGAGCCTTAAGAGGGCCATTCGTTTCGAGAATAATCTCGGTCGAAAAATGCGAAAAGATAATGCGCTACGTACGGCGAATGCGTGTCTCTCCCTTTCTCGCCCTGTTCTTCGTCGAGTCGTTCTGGGCGTCCTTGAGATGGAATGCGAAATTGGGCTAACAGGTCGGAATCATCCAGACGTTGCTGGCGCTTCGTACATCGTTGCCAACAACCTTTCCCCCGTTTTATTTATAATTTATTTACAAAAATTCTAATTATCTTGCTTTGTCAAACTTCTTCCGATCAAATTTCTCTCCGAGTAGATAAAAAAATGTATTCGAGCTAAGTAGACGATTTAGTGGACGGCGGACTTTCTGTGTATAGAACATGCGAAAATATACGTATAAGATGTTCAAAGTACGGCGCTCTTTATAGCGTTTCACAGGTAAAACAATCTTCTATGTAGGTTCTATTTTTTTTTATCCACGAAAACGTTAATCTCCATAAACGTCCACGGTCGAACGACAACGAGATTGTAAATATAGAAACTTAACGAAACTTCAGAAACAGGAATATCCAAATCCTCCTTCGTCAAACAAATGTACACAGAGTCAAGCATACTCGATCACTTGCATCTTGCTCGACCACGTAAATACGAAAACTCTTCTCGCTAAGCCCAGCATCTTCGAAATGCTCTCTTCTCTGTTCCAGTCGCAACCAACGAATCACCGATCGAAAAAGGTAGACGAGGAATGGTAGCGTCCCGTCGCGAGCATTTATCAAGGTTCTCTGAACGGGACAGGCGTAATCCGTTCGATAGGGCTGGCGCGGGCCTAATAATCGATAGTTAATTGGAATTGGCATTTCTCAAGGGAACTCCTCTCGCTACCTGTTCGTTCGTCGAATGGCTGGCGCGTATCTACGCGAAATGGCCACCGGTGGCCAATTATGCAAATCCTCTTACGGGAAAAGGACGAACCGAAGCGCGGGGGATTAGTCGTTTGAATTGGAAACGATTAACCGCGTTACGCGAGCGATCGATGCGGTTCTCGCAATTATCGCCAGAGCGATTTTTCTGCTCGAAGATCGAAGAAAGAAATTGGATCGGCCGATCCGCCATTAATTACCACGAGTACTTACTTACTCGCGATAAAGCCGCGAGAGCGCGAACGATTCGTTGTCTTCGTCGTCGTCGTTGTTGCGTCTTTTCTTCCTTTTCTCGATCCGTTCGCTTTCTTTCGTCATGGCTGAGGATGGCCTCTCGAGGCGAGCTGATCACTCGCCCCGATTACCAGCTTCTACGCTCCGCTTGATTTACGCGCGCCTAATTAAATGAATTAGCCACTTGACACCGGCGTAAATTACGAGTCGATCGTAGCCTCTTTATAACATATTTCGATGGTTCCCGGGATGATGTTACTGAGCGGGACGTTGAAACTCGAAAGTACCACACTCGACGAACACTCCGGCTTGGCTAATGTTTCTTTAGTAGCATTAGCAGAATTTGTAGATCGTGAAGTGTCAATGAATATTCGTAATCGTGATTCGTATTTTGCAAGTGAAACGCAAATAACATCTTAATACAGAGTCGTGAACGCGCAGTCCTCTCGTAAATAACAATTTCTGCAAAACCATCACCTCCATCTAACGTCATCTTGCGAACAACTTGGTCAGCAGGGTTTACGGTTACTCGCAATTAAACTGTACTGTAATTGGCGCTGGAGCACCGTTACGATATTAACGCGACCGGTAGGATAATCGGTAGAATCGTAGGTGGAACAAAGGCGTCGTTAATGGCCGCGTTTTCCCCCGGTTATTATTCTCCACGCTATTACGTGCACGGTTCATTAACATTTATCGACGACGCAACCGTTGCGTCTCGCCTGGTCTGGCCGATGGCTATCGTTTAATTGGGGTCAGCTGATTAACTTGGCGTTTAGGCGAGCGAGTAGTTACGTATACAGAGCCTTACGAGGGGGAAGAATAAAAAGAGAGAAGACGATGGCTGGTTCGCATTGTTTGTTCGATGTCGTTATCGGCCTCGTCATCTCGACGTCGTTCTGGCGTTCTGCAACGTTACCTCATCGACGACACGTTTCCTATTAGTCTCGCGGCCTCAGACGGCTCGATCACGTTAACGACAGCGTGAAAACGATCCATTCGATGGGACTTTTGTTCGACGATTTGCGCCATTAAGCGTTGCCTGGCTGCACCCTTCGTATGGGATGCGCCGCGATCTTGCGCCTCTTCAACCAAGAGGGGCGTTGCTTTGTGTTATGACATCGTGATAAAAAATGGTTTTGGAATTTAAGAGGCTTTGCGGTGTCGGCAGAGCAAGCGCTTGCGTTCAGACGTCATTGTGTCGAGTCTCTTTGCTTTCTATAGGCAAAATAATCAGCGTGTCTGTGATTTGAATTTTTTGACATTTTTTCTTGTATCTAATTATATGCATATATAACGGTGCATCGATACGTTGATCTTGTGCTTTCGAGATAATTGCTCAGGGAAACGCTTCGATCCTGTTGATGTTATCTTATTAGATAAGGAGGAACGCGTGGATGAATTTGTAATAGAAATATACAGGGTGGTTGGTAACTGGTGGGACAAGCGGAAAGCGGGTGATTCTACGCGAAAAAAGAAGTCGAAAATATAGAATAAAAATTTTTCGTTTGAGGCTCTGTTTTCGAGAAAATCGACTTTGAATTTTCGCTCGGGACGCGTGCGGTACGTTATAACGGATCTCGCAATAGATAGTTGTCTCAATGGAAAAATTTAAAAAAAAAGGATCACCCCCTTCCCGCGTATACCACCAGTTACCAACTACCTTGTATATAGAAGTAAGTGTAAGTATAGTCTATGTTGATGCAGATCTTCACTTTAACGGTGTTACATTACCATGGAATGTGATAGGAAGCATGTTGATACATTTACGGCACCTTTGCTTTGCTAATGTCCTTACATTACCAAAAAAATTAACCTTGGTGTGTAACTCTAGCTGAAAGTTACAAGACACAGCGATAAAAAGCTACTTATAGCTCTTTGTTTCTAGACCTTGTAACCCAAAACAATATTCATATTCAAGGGCACAATAATATGGACCTCTCCATTTTTTCAGTTCTATTTACTTCAACAAATTCTATTTTCTTAACGTAACGGCGGTGTCGAGTAACAGGTATACAACAGAAAAATGTAGAGTTTTTCTAGAAGTAATTACTTCAACAGATCCAACATGGAATATTTATTATATGTATAATTAGAGGAAGAATACGATCAACGAGACAGCACGAGTTCGACGAATCTGTCTTTCAAATCATAGAAACCCAGATGTTTTACGTCGATAGGAGAATCACGTACGAACCATTCTCACCAGGTGTAAACATCGTAGTATCGTTAATTTCTCGATGCTGTCGACTGTCTACGTCCTTTTCGAAGCGGATAAAGCGAAGCCGCGACGATCGTATTTCGTACGCGTTTTATCGCGCTGAAACGCAGCCATAACGTTAGATTTTTGGGAAAACGGTACCGTTATCATCCCAACGCTGCCGCCGCCGCCGCCGCGTCGGTCTTAGGTCAAGCGAAACCGGAAAAGGTGAACGAGCAGGTGCAAACGCAGCTTGAATTGCATCGTTAATTTTTTACGTCTTGGAAATGATTGGATAGTTTATGTACGCCGGAGTTTCATACTTCTCAAATTCTAAACAACGTATTCGCGGTAAATCTGCTAGCAAATCCACTCGAACGAAAACTTTCGTAAGAAAGCCATACTTTACAATAGAAAATATCGGGAACTTCATGCTCCGCGATAGAAATCTTTAAACTTCGATCCTACGATTATCCAACATCCTCGGAATATTCCCCATTCTCCAATGTACAAAAATACGTTTCCAATGCGAAGCAACGTATTGCCCTATACTCGGATCAATGGCCCATTGCCGATAACGCGCCGAGTATCTACCGGTTTAATACCCCATTCCGGTGGTCTGGTACAGCCCCTGATCCTCCCTTATTCCACGAAGCCCGTTATCGTCCAGCGGAAACTGTCGGCTCGAAGCTGATTCGAAGCGGCGAAGATAACAGAAGCTGGTACCGCTAACGTAGAGACGTGGGCGCGTCCATTACCCAACTCTTCAACCTGTTCGAACCGCAATCAGGCTCACGCGAGACTCGACGTCCGACGATGGCTTGAAACTAGACCGAACCAGCGACGGGAGACTGTAGCTTAACGGGCTGTAGCAACGTTTACTCCCCTCTGTTGTCGGTCTTTGTTGGTCCCTTTAACTCCACGTCTTCCTCCGTTTCTCTTTCGTGTTCGTCCTTCTAGACGCGCTATGCACGGCCCTCATGGTGAACAGTTAGCCGGAACACGGAAGCTGGCTTTTACGGTTCAATGGAATGCGATCGGAGACCATCGGATCGATTCTGTCGATTCGACGAAATATTCGGCTTGCAGAAGATACTTGTAATGATAGTCGGAAATACGTTGATGTATTAGGTTGATGTAAAAGTTTCTTTCGTTTCGTAAGGTAATAATGGATGAACAACGATTTCTGTTTTATATTGTCTTATTGAATTAGGTGTGACCCGGTTCGTTCTATTTCTATTATTAGGTTCGTGCATAATTTAATAATCTAATGTAAAATGAAAGACACTGTGCGTCTATTATTTCCTCATAGAACGAAAGAAACTTGTCGGACAACCTAATATTTGGCGTTTAACGGTGTTTCTTTCTAAAGCGAGCATCTCGCGATTCTTTGATTCGTTGGGTTTTAATTGTTAGGCTAATTTTGGTTAGTCTACAAGATGTTTGATCGTTGGGAAGATGTGTCGTTTATGTTGTATACATTTTAAAGTAGTTAGATTCGTTGAATGTTAATTTGTAAAATTGTTATTTGATAGATCGGAAAGTTTAAGACGCTTGGAATCACTGTTTGCGTGTTTAAACTAACTATTTTAGTTACATAATCTGGCATTAATGTAAGAGAAATTGGAAAACTCGACTGCCTTTCTCCTTTAATTCTAATTTGTACGGTAGTAGCGTGGCTGATCGAATTTCCACGGCGAACGAGATTTCTGGAGAAGGTTGCAGGATTTTCACGAAGGGAGAAAAGCTTATTGGCGCAGGTATCGAGAGTGGAAGGCGGACCGGACGAAAGCTGTGGCCACGTAGCGGGGCTGAAACTCATTTCAAAAATTCCTGAGGGAGAAGTATGTAATTATCTGGGAATAATGGACACCCTAGGCGGCCCGGGTATCTTTGGTCCAACCGACTAAACCCATCCGAGGCGCCAGCGGATTTATTGTCCACGTTGACGGCACAGCGACGTATAAATTACAATTTCTTTTTATCCGTATGGTCCTCCGGGCTTGTCGCTGGTCCTAATTCGAATTCTTTCCTCTTTTCAATTTTTTGTGCCACGCTAATCTTGCAAACACCACTTATCGTTGTTCTCGAAGCTCGAAAACCAATCTGTAACATCCAAGGAAATTGCATTTAGCCGTCTACCATTTCCAAACTCTATAAAACTCGGGTCTTGTCATTTTCTTTCCACCATCTTTCGTTTTTCTGCATTTAATTTAAGGTATTTAGTTATTACTTTAGAAGAATTTCAAATATTTCGACGCATCTTGTAAAATGAAAAAAGAAACGATAGACGACGTGGTAAAAAGTTTTATGGAGATCCGGAAATTTATGGTATGCGACGCGACAGTCGTCGAACTTCGACTGTGAAACAAAAAATGCAAAGAAATCGACGACAAATCCAATTTGTGGAAATCCTCGCGATAAATCTTACCTCTCGAACACCGCGTTCTTTTTTCTCAGAAATCACAAACACTTGGAAAGAATCTGTAGGAGAAAGGATCCAAGGAAGAAAGATTCAGAAGGCAGCTGGATCTTTTATCGGTCGTAGTTCTCTTTCTCGAAACGGCCTTTGTCAAATTTTCTGTAGACCCGACCGGTCAGAAGACTGGTCGACCTCTGGTCTTGGCTTTTTCTTCTTCCTTTTCCCGCAGACATCCTGTTGTCGTATTGCTCCCGTCCATTTGTGGCTCGATCCGACGTGGACGAGGCAAGAAACACACCGCGACCGTGGATAAGGGGATCCTCGGGTGGGACAAGGTGTCAGCTAACCGCAATTATCAGTAATGATAGCCTCGTGAGGATCCGTTCTAGCGGCGACAGTTATTCGCCGCCATATTGATGACCGGTCGCGCATGAACGAATGTACGTGACCCCACGGGATCATTGAATCATACCAGGATCGCCAGTTTTCCGTTACCTCTCCTCGAACGCACAATCACGCAGACACAGCAGATTCAGTTTCCCTGTGCTCGCTGCACCCAGCAAATGGAAAGGAGGGAAGGGTCTTTTTCGAAGTCGTCGCTAAGTCGATGGATGGTTGTCGTCTTCGATTCAAAAATACCTAAAAAATTCTCAAAGACTCGAAGATCCGAGGATTAACAAATTCGAAGCATCGATAGTTTGATGGTCGAGAAGAGTTCAAAAATTCAAAGATCCAGGTTTTAAGGATTCGAACATCGAAGAGTTCGATGACTCGCAGGTTTAGAGGTTTAGAAAGTGAAAAATTCGACCATCGTTTCCATCTCCGTACGTCCAATCTGCCAAAATCTCAATCCCTTGTGCTACCTTCTGAAAAATTCCAATCTCCTCGCCATCCTATACGTGTAGCGTCTGCTCACGATCCCGTAGCTCTTCTTCGCGAGAGCACGGTCGCGATTATTCTCGCGGTCGTTGGCAGCGGTCGAGGCAGAGAGCAGCTCGCTCGCCAGCCGGCCGCGAGCATCGATGATAATAATTATCGTGTTACGATGGATGACTTTCTCATTCGTCTGCTGGCCGGAGCGTCCGCTTGCACTCTTGGTTGGCTGTCTCGATTGCCCCGCGTGTGTGCACAGAGGAGATATCGGATCGTTTGTCTCGAACTGTCTGCCGCTTCCGTCACTGGGTCTCGCGAGCATGCGCGCGCGCGTACGCTCGGATCAGCATGCACAGCCACGTATACGTCGTTACTCGAGCGGATTCCTATCAGTGACATGCAAATCGATCTCCCGGCTCGACCTTTGCTACGAAACAGACGTATCTCTGGTAGGCGGTGGTGTATCTACCAGCCACGCCGTACATATTTACGTGGAGCTATCGTTGACTTCGATCTATACCCTTCGGTGGAACGTTCTTCCACCCTTCGAAGCCACGTTTCGCCCGCCACAGCCTTCTTCTAGCTTCTCCTTCGCTTCTCTGTTTCTTTGGCCGTGCTTCGCTGTGCTTTTGTTTTGTCTTGCACGCTTTCGGAGAGCTCCGCTGGTTTCAGGGGTTTCTTTGGTATAGCGGCGATGGAACGTTAAAAGTTTATGCAGATTTTTAAGGCTCTGCGGTTCTGCGTTGAGAGAGTGGATTTCAGGTTTGACACGAAGAACGTACGCTTTTGTGTTACAGACGAATTTAGTAGAAATACCGGTTAGAAGCTTGCAACCGCTACGTATTTCGTCAGGCTTAAAATTCCGAAGAAAACGTTGATTTACAATTCGATCTCTTCGTAACGCTTCTCAACGAAGAGCCTATCGAAGAAAATCGCTAATTGCTAATTTCACTGTATATGGCGATTGAGGGGACAGGATCGCGGTATCCTGTTTGATGTAAACGAAAAGAGTTCGAAAGTCATTCTGATTCGAGAAACTCGAAGCAAAAGTTCGAGAATCAGAAACTCGTTGTAATCGTTAACCCCAACGATCACGTCACGAAAATAACACGTCTCCATCCGACGTTTCTCTAAAAATTCCTTACACCGAAATTGTTAGAATCAAAGAAGCGAAGAACCCCGAAGCGAATTCCCTCGAGCGAATCCTTTCTTCCCTTTATTTCATTGAGGAAACGAAATCGGGTGTTCACGAATCGTCGGTTTTGTACCGGTGAAAGAGGACTGTTCACTAGGACAATGAGAGGTTGCTTCTTTCTACGTTGGTTCATCTTCCTTTTGAAAACTGGCCTTCAGCCACTCCAGGGCTTTATTTGTCTGGTGGCCCTGCTCTTTTCTCTCTTTCCTCCCCCTCCTGTCCCTCTTCTCCTTCTTCTTCCTCGTCTTCTCTGGTCCAGATGCTGCACGAAATCAGTGAAGTGTTCTTACCGGTGAGAGCTGGCCCCACTGTGGCGCCCAAACGAGTTTTAAATTGCATCGGCCAGGCATTTGAATGCGAAAACACGCGAGGATGCAAAACGGCCCGTCTAAACGCACCTGATTGTCCAGTTCCTCGCTCTAAGTTCTTCACCTCCTCCTTTTCTTACCCTCGAGGCTCCTTTTAGTCGGTCGTATCGCGACTTTCGACCTGAACCACGCTTTGACGACGTTGCTTAATGTTTGCGACCTGGTAACAGGTTCTTGATTAGGATAGAAGTCTCGCGGTATAATCACTGATCGTGTAGGTTTCAATGTGGCGTATGCGAAGTCTCAGTTAATGGAGGCTTGGGGCAGTAGATCGTTTCTGTCCTGAGATTCGTGGAATTTTACGTACGTTTGGGTCTTAGCACCTTAAACTTAATTAATTCGGTATATTAAAACTTCCAAACGATATCTGAAACTTTCAGAAAATTATGACGTAGCTCGTTGGACTTTCCGATGCGTTGTTACGATTGCGAATCACTCGTACAATTTGTTTTCATTATTAAAATTAATTTTCTCGGGATTACAACGCAACCTATGTATCAGTATGACCAAATGTAATTTCAACATTTCATATATTTTATTTTATTATCATTTTTATATATTTCTACATACTATGCATATACATTCTGCGCTTCACCTTTATTATATTAATTTCATATTATTATTGCGCGTATGTGGGCGATCTCCATGATATCAGTCTCGAATAATCGTCGAAGTAATTACAATTTTTGTATCAATACTGTAAATCTATCTACTTTACGTCGTTAACTAAAATCATTTTATTTCAATTGATCTAGCGTGTTTGTCGCGAATCTTTCGAAATCGCACACACGCACACACACATATATATATGTACGTATATATTGGCCGAAGGCGATGCAGAACTCGTAAAAAATTGGTCAATGAGGACCATCGTGCGTGGAAGCAGTTCGGCTTTACGCAACGTCGTCGTAACTCAGATTAAGCCGACACGCGCTGCGCCCAACCACCTGTCGCATAATTTCCGATCGAAGTGCGCGTTCCTCTGGATCTACGGGGGCCTCGATCGTTTGCCTCTCGACCGGTGAAAATTCGCGGAATCGGTTGATTTACAACGAGCGAAACTACGCCAGGAGCAGCGACGAATTACGAGTCGGGACGGCGGCCGTTCAAAACAGTTGTAGATCTCCGCCATGATAAATTCCGCGTGACGCTTTTATCCCTTTCTCTCTTTGCTTTTTCGATAGTTTGTCGTGGCCTCGTAGTCCTTGAACGTGGAGTTGTTCTTGTTGGGTTTGGTAACTCGCGTTGGATTGGGTGGAGTTTAACGTTGCTACTTCGGATTTGATTTCTTATTTACGCGGTGTAAATTTCATTTTTCTAGGTTTTTCATTGCTCGTAGCACGAGACTATGCGAGATCTACAAGACTACTATGTCGCAGAATCGAGCGTTAATCCTAGGATTATGCGGCTTAAGATTCTTGGCTTAAGATGTTAGCAGTGTCGGAGTTTATGATTCGAATTCCTTCACACCTACTTTATATCTTTTCAAACATTCCAATTCACTTTCATTACAATGATATCTTACGTTACGAGAGGAAAGAAGAGGGAAAAAGGTATATATACAAAGGTATAACTTAGGATCGTTTGTAGTGCATACGTAAAATCCTTATGTCTTCTATCGAGAGACACTGCGAGTCACTCGTTCAGTAAACGAACTCAAGTAACCTATTACCTGTGTTTCAGAGTTCCGCTTCTCTTTCGTTGTCTTCGGTGTTGGAAATTGCGAGCATTAAATAATACATACAATTTACTCAAAATACCATATTCGATATATTTTGGTATATTTCTATATGGGTACAGCTAAAAGCTATCTCGAGATTCAACGACGTACGCAAGCGTTTGCGATACACGTTTCAATTTTGGTTTTGGGGTGTACGTATATTTTGCGTATTTAACGGGTAGGTAATGACTTCGATCCATAGTCCTTAGTCACAGCATGATTCAATAAATCGACCAAGCTTTATCTTCCTTTTTGTAAAAATAATACACACTGATCGACTTGCTTTCAATGGTATCTCTACTCCGTGGTTTATCATATCGGCTGAATTTTCTGAACCACGTTTCAGAGAGAAGCAAATAACCAATGTTAAGTCATTGGACAAGTTGGACCTGTCATTTTCTAAGAAATATGTTCAGCCTTTAAGGCGTATGACAACCTGCAGCATAGTTACCAGTAAAAATAATCGAGCCCAATATACATTTCGAAATGTTGGCTCGTTTCATTCCGACGTTTCGTGTATCGTTCGAACGAATGATTCGGCCAATCGGATCGGCCACGCCACGAAAAAATTCAATTTACCAGCTGTCCAGATTGACGAGGATGAGCCGTGTGTTTCGTGCGAATTCTGTACTCTGGGCCGGACCTCCAGATCATCCTAGATAAAAGAGGAGCTCTCTGCTTGGTATAATTTCAGGCTGGGGTCCGCGTTGCGTGAAACGCGCACGTCTTCGAGACCTTCTTGATGTTCCTCGTGCACGTCAGATACGCCCAGCACGAAGAATGGCTCCGGTGAGTCGAAGAGGACCGCCTCGGTCAGAGTCCTCTTTGATTCTATCTGGTCGGGTTTTTTGACGAAAGCGATCCTTTCAGTCCTACACGTTGATCCACCTGTAGGTACGTTCGCTTATGTGCACTGTTTAAGGAGTGATCGATGGCCCACCGAGGTTAGAGCAGAGTATTACGTGGATCGGTGCACGATACAGGCATTTGCAAGATACGTTGAATGAATTTGACGCTATAGATCCGATTTTGGCGAGATGGGAAATCGATTTGTAGCGGATTAAACAGCTTTTTAAGGATTTTGGATACGAAGTGTGATAGGATTATTATCAGGCCGTGGATGTTCGTGCAAATTCGTATCTTTGTCAAAGCGATTTAAAAAAACGGAACATCTACCGCGATTATTCTCTCGAGTTCTAAAAGCTGACCTACACAGAGAACCCTCTACTTTTTGTATTCGCTCTTTGCTCGAACAATTTCCTCTATAGCACAGCTACTAGCGTCTGAGTTTCCTCGTTCAATGAACTCGAAAGAGGCCGAAAAGAAGGGTGTTTAGAGAGAATAGAGAGATGCGGTCTAGAAACAATCCTCGACGCAGATTGCTCATCTCCGGGCGTGAAAACAGGATGAAAGAGGTCGCGTTTCCTTGCGTCGGGGTGACAGCGCTGGTTTTTCATCGCGTCGCACGAAAATAACCTCTCTCTGTCTCTGTCTCTGTCTCTGTCTCACTCTCTCTTTCTCTCTCTCTTTGTCCTCTTTCCAAGGCTCCTTTGATGTGCGGAACTGAAAAGAGTCCGCGTGTTCCTCGTTGCTGAAGCGGCTCGGCAAATTAGCAGCCCTTTTGTGCTGCCACTCGTTCGTTGGCAGCCGGTGAATTCGGTTTAAATCGCGCCGCCTCGCGCTCGTGCGTGAGCTGCTCGATCGAAATGCACCGTTTGTTCTTCCGGGAAGATGTCCAGCTCGAAACCGAAAAAGGACGCGGACGAAGAAACGAGCGGGAATCGCGGTCCACTCGAGCCGATATTTCCGACAGAATGTCTTGTCTTATCCTGGTTTTTGCTGGATTTTGGAACTTTTAGCAAGTTGGCGGTCCTTTCGCGTTGGATTCAATCGCTCATCTATCATATACGACGCGCAGTTGTCTATAATAAACGACGATCTCGCAAGAAACGACGTTTTCAAACGTCTTGAAGTCGTCGAGCACGACAAGTCTGATTTTTATTTAATTTTGCGTGATATTCTTATTGCGTTACTACCTGTGCTTCTATCTAATCTTTCATACTTAGACAAAGTGAATATCTCTATCTCGTGTCTTCTTCTCACTACGATATTCCCAGGGATGTCTCTAAAGAAGAATCCACTATTGTTCTCTCATCTTACACAATCGTTACATCCTCGAAAACAAAGGCGATCCAATATTATAGTTTAAAACGGGAATACTCTTCCCTCGAATATCCGAGAAGAAAGCTCGTCTTACTCCATTAATCGCAACTTCTCCTTTCTCTTCCTCCCTCGAGTCGTGACAACCAAACAGAGGTCGATCAAGAGACAGGGAGAGAGAGAGAGAGAGAGAGAGAGAGAGAGCCATTCCATTCATATCATCCCTCGAGAGGAACGGTTCCACGGTCGAACACGTAATTACGAAGCTGCAAATTAATGCAATGCTCCATGAACGGGAACGAATTCGCCGAATCGGCTTCGTTAACTCGTACCATTGTCCCAGCAGTGTAACGGGTCGAGAGTCAATCGTCGATGGCGCGTTGTCCTCGAAAACTCTAGCGGAGGACGACAGGTTGGAGAAGCAGTAGCCGACACGAGATCGCTACCAGCAGAGCCAGTCGAATTAGACGTAGCAGCAATGGCCAATCAGTGGCTGGTCGCGTTACCGGCTTCTCTAATTGCATCTAATTAGATTAGAGGACCGTGTTGTAGTCGCTGGTGTTGATCAAGGTATAAGCAGCAGGTCGGCCTGACCTGGATCTTGCATTCCAATTAGATTAGCATTGCCGCTTTTAATCGACACTATTCAACGGAATAAACACGAAGAGCACGTAGATAAGTTCGTTGAGAACGGCGTTAATTGAAAGCTCGAGGATCGAGTTAGAATCGTATGCATCGAGCGTATACATGCGTCCGTGCTGCGATTTTCTTTCGTTTATACGGTTCTTTATTTATTAAAATTTATTCTTACACGCTTACGTTTTAAATACTTGTTCCGTTGGAATGTCGGATTTCCATTTCGCGAACAGGAAGACAGAAGAAAAATGAATGCCAAGTTCTGGGAGGTTAGAGTGTAACTTCTTTTGTCTCGGTGTTTAATCCTTCAAAGAGATTGATGCACGCGGAGGGTCGTACATCTTAATGTTTCCACTCTATCGTGGACGAAGTGATTAATCGTGTAAGGTACGTAACGGTACAGGGATTGTAGCATTTTGAAGGGAATCTTCCATGAGAATACGAATATTTTTCTAACCAAGCTTACTGTTTTCTTCGTTTTTCCATCCAATAGCCCCAGGCTACGTAACTCGCGAATAACAAACCCTAGGAATTATCCGTTAGGAAAATCATCCCTCTATCTGTCCTATATATATTTCTTTTCCATAAGTTAGAAAAGAAGAAGAGATTCCACTCGTTACAAAAGTCATCCATTTAGCTATCCTATTTATTCCGAAATAAATCACAAAGGCACGCCTGGAAGATTCTCAAAAACCAAAATACATTCTCCACCCGAACATAACTCATCCCAACCCTTCCAGCGATATTCACCGGAATTTGTCGTACAAAGGAGTTAAAAATCGTCAGATTTATCACCTCGCCATCTCAGCTCGCGTTTTCAACATCGTCTTCGGCAAGAATTCTCTCTTTTTTTGCGTGGCCTACTCGCGTTTGTATCGAAGAACCGCGGTGTCCCTTACAATCGCGGTTCAACGAGCCTCGCGCCATGCTTCACCAGTGCTTGCACTTCGCGATCTGTCGTACTTCATTAAGAGGGTCATATAGCATCTTGAGAAGTAGAAGGTCGCCGACGAGAACAGTCGCGCTTTCCTGATTGTACGCGGCGACCAAAGGGCCCAAGGCTCGGCACATACGTATGACCGTGCTTTTTGACCCTGTGCTCCCGTTCGTTCCGCCAACTGCCACGCGATTTATCACGCCTTTCCACGTCCCTGACGCTCGTGTTCCTCTTTCGCTATTAGGCTCGGGGGAGCTTTCGTGTTTTTTCAGCTCCTGTTGCTTGGGGATCTGGCGCTGATTCGGCAAGGGTGGGCGATTTGTTGCGGAGCAAATTGTGTTATGGGTTATGGCTGTTTACCGTGCAAGTTTCGAGTTTGTCGGATATATTTGTATTTCAGATAATCGCGCTATTACAGTGTCTTTCTATCGCACGTTAATTTTCTATATGATATGAACTGGAAATCCTCTGGAATATAGTACGTAATAGTAGTTGTAAATTCTAACGATTTTATCCCTATTGCGCAATTTTACAGTTCATTCTATCATTCAACTACTATTACGTTTTACAAGTTTACAATTTTCAAGTTTTTTCTTTAAACATTTACTGTTCTAGTTCTCTTTCAATTTAGCGTTCCCGTTTCTTTCTGTAGATCTTTCGCGTGTACAAATTCAAACAAGTTTCGCTCAGAAGTTAACACACTTACTGTTTCAAATTACATCTATTTATATAGCTTAAACTTTTCTATTTCAAATCGATCTGTACGAAAGAGGAAACTCCACTCGGACTTTCTATGGAGCTACGAGATTCGTTTCACCTTTGCCACAATTGCAAACCCCATTATTTCCCAGCCCATAAGCCAACTCGTTCTTTCTCCTTGCCCAATGTTAATTACCCTTTGGCTGGCGTAAATCGTGCGTTTGCTCGAAGCGATCGTTCGAAGCAAGTAGAGGTTCCGTGTAAATCGTACATTAACGAGAGGAAGCTGGCGGCGGTGGTGGTTGGTGGCTGGAAATCGATATTTTATCGTACACCGGTTGGTATCGTATCGTTGGCCGGTTTCTGGGTGGTCAGAATTGTTCGGTGTTGGCGGACGAAAAATTCTGGCGGACGCGTTCACAGGCCCTCCTGGACAACGACGAGGACGACGACGACGAGGACGAGCACACGAGGACGGGGTTGAAGTATTTACGGTCTCGTCGAGACAATGCTCACGCACCGCCGCGGATCTCCTGGCTCCTCCACCTTCGATTCCCTTCGATACCTTGTCGAGCTGTACCGACACGCGGCCAGAAAAATGCACGGCCACTGCGTGTCTTCCGGTTGCCGTTTAAGGCAAATATCCCAACGTTTCGATGTCGAAGGGACGAACTTACCTTTGTTCGCCTCTCACAATGTTTGCCTGCGTTTCTGCCTGCAGCATTGAATTTTAAATGGCATTGGTTGGTTATGGAAGATCGCTGAAAGTATTTTAATTTACGAGTTTGCGGATCAATGCCGAAGGTGTAGAATTCCTTGTTGTTTGGCAAAAACGTCTCAGAGTTTGTAATCCACGAGACGAAATTACGTTTGTTCGCGTTTGAAAATATTCCAGAGCAGGGAATCTGATTTTCAACGATATCGGCGAGTTACGAAACGTAGTCTACCTAATAGCAAAAACGTAGAACACTTTGGTGGTTTGCTCGAAGGGACGAACTTGCTGATAGATCGTGAGAAATAGTATAAAGTATCCGAGTGAAAAATGTTGTGTACCACGCAACAAAATCGAATAAAAATGACAAAAAGCAACCGATAGATCGTAAATTGGCGAGAACTTGGACGCGGACACGGAAAGACGATCAAATTGCATAGCGTTGGACGTGTAGTCGAAACTTTCACTCAGCTTTCAAAGTATATCGTCGGCAGGCCATGATACCGAATGCGAACCGTGGAACAAGGAGGCTGCTTGTTATTATAAATTCAGTCGATTCGTTCTCCGCAAAAGTACGAATTCCGATTCCGGCACATGGTTGCCAGGATAAATGGTAATGGTCCCGGCTCGGGTTGAACGCACACTACATCGGATAATGGTCTTCTGGATGCTTTCTTCGACTTCGCCTCACTTCGCTCAACTCTGCCGCATCCCCTGCGAAATGGAAGGCTCCCGCACTTCTCTTCCATAATCCTCTTATTTCTGACATCTGTCTGATCTCTCAATCGAAGATCTACTCGTTATTATTCCGCGATGAATTGTCGAAGAATAGCAGTGAGAAACTAAGACGATAATTAGCCATCATCAGAATCAGAATTCTATCGTATTATGGCAGATACTGATCTCTCTGGTCGAACTGCTTAAATTCACACTGAAACCCTAGTGTGTTTGTCGAATATTTGAAAGAATTTATCTTCAAAGCACACGTGCTCGAAGCAACCCAAGAACAAAGTAAAAAGGAGAACGCCAAGAAATCCAGCGAGGCAATCGAGGCAGTGTGAACGAGGAAACCGCTCGCGGACAATTAACGATGAGATCCGCCAACGACGCTTTTTACCGCGTTCCTCGTGGTAGCGGAATCGGCGCGATGCGGATAATCGCGAGCGTTCTCCGCTCGTTGAAGAGAATATCGTCCGTGGACACGCCACCGAGAAAAAGGGACCGACGAGGAAGCTCGAACGCGGGGCTGAACGCATCCCAAATGCTCGTGAAAGTGCATCGACGCGTATTCTTCCGGGATTCCTCTTGTTAATAAATAATCGTGTTTAGTTTCTCGGAAACTTCATAGCGTTTCTGACCACCGGTATCAGCTATGTTCTGTATTTCATCGAAACGAAAGAGAATTGTTTCGATAGACGTCGACGACAGAAAGATCGTTTTCTCACGATTATGTTGACAGATAGAGCGTCTCTGGTGCTAACGAGAAACGCGTTTAATGATTCGAGGCTGGCAATGACAACCGTGCTGGTAAAACTGTGGCATTTGATTTCTGCAACGAACAACAGATTCTTTCGTGCGTATCGACCAAGAAGTGGTTTTACGATTTGAAACTTTGGAATTGTCAGGAATTTTTGTGATATTGAATTCTCTGTCTCTTCAAATTACTTTTGCCATCTGCTTCGTTCCTTTTCGTAAATCACATGCAGAATTAGAGTAAAATTTGAACGTGGACGTCCGATAAGTTGATAAATAATCTTTGTCGTTTTTATCTTCAACCTTATTACCGTATTATTCGTATTTTATTAAATCGGAGCGTAGAATTGCACCTGGTTTTTGAGAAATCGATTCACTATATCTTTTCGCGTAATATCGAGTAGAGAAAAATATATTTCGACGGTTTGGCTACGAAGATGGGACGAGTGAAGGAAGAGATTGCGAGGCGTCGAGTTGATTTGCGAGGGAATCCTCTCTGTTTGCTCACAGACGTTGAATTCTCGTCTGTTGTAGGTGTTCTAATGAATTATACTCCTCGAACTCCTCCAAGCACCCCTTCGTCAGAAAGATCATTATAATTTTCGAGATTGATAGACGAGATAGATGAGCAAGATAGATGAGACGCAGTGAAAGTGAGCCTCGGAAACAAGTACTCTTTAACTGGTAAATAAATCTAGTCCTACTAAAGCTAAACTACGGTAAACCTAAGTTACACCTAGCTCGTAATATCCAAGCTCTATCATCCTCCAGTCCACGTTATATCTAGATTAAATTAAGCAGAAACTCTTGGTGCGAGCCTGTACCAAGTTAACTTCCACTCTCAGACTCCATTTGTCTAGACCTGAATTAAGAAAATTAAATTACATCTAATTCGTACCAATCCTAAATTAAATTACACAACTTCTTCCACTCTCGTAGCCGACGTCCGTGTAGTACTAACCGATAGCTCTAAGTTTGTTTACCGTAACTTGTCGTCTAGGTTTGGTAACATTGAAAACTTGAAAGAATAATTCGCGACGTAAATGGAACTCGATGAAAGGGAGGAGATCGTTTCTGCGAGATTCGACACGGTTTGAGAATTAAAATAAGAACATTGTAATTTATAGCGGATAATTAAACCACTTATTTGTGGATATACAGGTCTATGCGATTAATACGATATTAGCGAAAAGATATGTAAATATTAAGACAGGATGCATTTATTTAAAATACATTTCTACAAACTTTATTGTTACATAGACACGGTACGATGAAATTACGCGATCTCGCATAAACAAGTCGCTATTTTCTGTTATTCTTAACGAAATACGAATTAGCCTACGCGAGCAGAATTCGATAAGTTTGTTGGATAATCGCACGAAACGTGTCACCGTGGCTCGTCGATGATTCTCGCACGCCAAGTACGATTCTTATGTGTACGTGGCTCGTCCCTCGTTTCGAGGAACACGAGGATATCGAGGTGGAGCAGCTACCCGCTGAGATGGTCCGTCGTCATCATCCGTCAGAGCGGAACACGCTCGTTGGCTTGCGGTGGAAACAAGAAAGGCCGGTCTTGTTCCTGGTAATCGGGTGCATATAGTTGGAAAGCACTTCGGGTCGTATAGCCTCGCGTACTTTGCCCGCAAGAAACCATCGGAATTATTCCGTTCCTCCCTTCGACCCTCAGAAGTTACTTATTATCGGATGAAAACGAAGTTCGATACGAATTAGCATCGAGTAGAACTTGGTCGGATCGACGAGAAGATTGCCTTGCACGGTGGGCGTTTCTTCGTAAAACGATGTATAAAATACGACAGATCTTGTTTTATTGCATTCGGTTTAATTTGAATTTAGGTTACACAGGTGCAGAGGTAAATTCACGTTGAAGAGATTCTACGTCGAAGATCGAGACTCTCGTGCGAATGAAAACGAAAGATGGATATAGGGTATGGACTTAGGTTAAAACGAAAGATTAGGGTAAAAGATGAAGGTAAGGGTAAAATATTAAGGTGAAACGAGGTTAATTTAATGTAGGTTACCGCACAGTCGTATTGCCTCTGCAAACATATTCTGCTGATCTCATGACGGTGGAAAGTTTGATAGATTTAGTTTCACTGGACCCAGAATGAGTCAGGTTTATGTTAGACTGGTACAAAGTTAGACCTACATCGAGACCTACGTTAGGTTAAATTAAACTTACATTGGAATAACATTGGAGAAAGTTAAACGTAAAACTATCTAAACCTAGTCTCTGAGAAATAATGCGCAAGTTAGACTTAAATTAGGGCAAAACGAAGCGAACACAGACTTAGACCAGACACGTATGTGTTAATCGTGTATTTAAGAAACCTTGGATCCCAATGGGGCTATATCGTTTAAATTACATTTACCTAAACCTAACCACGAACTTGACCATGTCTACTCCACGATGAATTCGAAAGTTCGTCTTTAAATCGCTGCTAAGTCTTGAAAACTCGAGGAACCTGGTTGTACCGTGAACTAACAAATTACAGGGGCGTATCGTAGAGAATTACGCGATGCGACCACGCGAGCGAAATCCAATGCTCGAGTGGCTCGATATCGAGGCGAATTCAATATCGAGAATCGACTTAATGGCCAGCTGCAGCTACGAAGGATCTTATCCCCGGTACGACTCCATTACAGAAATTAATCGCCTGCACGGCGTACGGTGCAAATCGCTTTGGTAATCGGTAATCACGTAGACTCTGCAACTCTGGTTCGCCCTCGCCTCCGCGTATTTTCATCTTTTCTGCCCCTTTTGTAGGCGTTCGTTTTCGTTTCATTTACGTGGTCCACACGAGTCGTCTTACCTAGATCACTGTTTGCCAACCCGACCGCTTCGCGGACCATTTCCGATTGTCGTGGGTGGTCGTCGAAATGAACGCACGGTTGTTCCGACGTCTCCTCGGCGAGATCCATGAAATCGATCCGGGTCATTGCAGACCTACGCTCAGCTCCGTCTTGGTTTATGCTTGCCAAGTACCTACATAGAAGAGTTTACGAGTTAAGTAAATAGTTGTAAGTTAAATTAGATATTGTCTTGATCGTTAGTTCGTAGGTTTTCGAGCCGATGATTTACTCTTGCGATCTTTGTTTATTCTACTAGATATTCAAGATGTTCTCTCGAATGTTCGAGAACGAAGGCTAACGGTGTAACGTTAGTCAGAGTTACGATTCCCAAGGAATTACCGATGATTTTATCGAGACAGAAACGTAGTTCCATATGTCTATTCGTTTTCATCCTGTCGTTTTAATTTTAGATAGACATAAGATATTTAACTGCGTGTACTCGTTTGGTATAATTTAATTTCAAGATATCGATTCAAATACGAATCGAGTATCAGATCCAAGGTATAACTTGGGATCGACCTAATTACCGGTGTAGCACAAATAACCGATAATCTATGAACGAACTGGAATCGCCATAAGCCACGTTCGATACCACATAAATTCGAGGATCAGACAATCAATTGAAACGTATCTAGTAGGATTATAGAAAGCTTTTTTCAACCAACTATTGGGAAACACCGAGCGCGGAGATAAAAGGCTTTGGCTCGCGATTCGCGTGCCAGTATTAATCGACGGCGATACTTTAATGACGTTTTAACGACGGTTTAACGCGGCGTGGTTCCAACCGCGATGGTGTCACGTGGAAAAGGAGAGGGTGACTGGATATTTATTGCCCCTCGATTCTCCATTCTCTAAATCTCAGCGAGTCGCCTTCGAACTGTTTGAATAGCGTTTTATAGTTACGCGTGGAGAATCGTGCGTGACTGTGCCGGCATGCCAATGAAACCAGACAGAAAAATAAAAGAAACACGGATGCTATTTGTTAACTTTAGAAAAATAGCCAGATCTTGATGCGTAAAGGTAGATTGCCTTCGTAGAATCTGATAGAAACATCAGCAAGTGCCAGCAGATTGAAATACCATCGCGTATAATGTTAATGTTTTCTCCGTACTGTACGTGGATACGGGATATCAGTCGCTTGCAAGCGAAGTAATTGATCGAGATATAGATTAGATAACGAGAAAGTAATTGCAATTTGAAAGTTTAATACTCAACGGGCAGATAAATGCAATAGATGCGTTTTCTTCTCGCAAGGGATTTATTTTTTTCATTTATTTACGATTTTAAAGATTATTACGATTATTTTAAATGACTCGAAATCTCTACAGAACCGTTGCATTCCTCGATACTCGTCCACATCCTCGTTCTTCCTTCCCTCTTCATCTTTATTTTCGACCAGTTCACGATCTTTCGACGACAGATCGTCCATGGCACAAGATCGAAAAATCGTCTATGGTTCATTGTTATTTTGCCTGCGGTCTCGACTCTTCCTAGATTAACAAAACCATCTATTTACACTTTTGCGCGAGTTAAAGCCGGTTCACCAAACATTTAACCGTTAGGCGATCAAGATTTACTCGGGACAGGGCCGCCCACAATGTCATAAAGTAGACTCGTCGTCGTCATAGCTCACCATATTTTACTGCGTCACAGTTCTCGTATTTTTCCACCCCGAAGAAACAAACGTTAACATGCCCAACATTAAATGCTATAAATACCACGCCAACATACTATACCCCTTTATTATCATTTCCCAGCATCTCCTCCCCCCACCCATGTTCTCGTTTCGCATCCCCAACCGAAGGTTATAACATCGAGAGTACCTGGACGATACTACTGTACGTATCCTAATTGGTGGAGCGGTCGGGTCGCGATATTTTACTGTCCGCCACTTAATATCTCGTTTGCCAAGTCATCAAGGAAGAAATCGCGTGAGGCGATATTTTAAGGCGCCTGTACACTCGTTGCGTATCTTTGTATTGTTGCGACTATTTGACGGTCACCGAACGTCAAAGTCGTTCCATCCGACTGGCGAGGAGTACACACGGCAAGGATATAGATAGAAACACGCTGACACGAAATCTTCGTCTTCAGATCTGTTCTGAAGAAACAAACTACGAAGCAAAGCGCAAGCTACTAATGAAATTATCGAAATCAAGAGAATCGCGTATGTGCCAGAATTATTATTCTAGAATTGTAAATAAATAATAATTGCGCAGGGAAATCGATAGCACCCGCGCTACGGTATCAGGTTTTCATACGCAACGATGCAGTGCTTATCCGTGTTGCTGATACGCTGTTTTAACCCTTTGCATTCCTGTGTCGAGTGTGACTCGACATCAGTTTTTATCTCAGAAGCTCCTTTGTCCAGTCCCACTCCATATTCTTTCATGTTCGAATCGACAGACGTCCTAGAAAATCAGGATTGCGTCGTGGAAATTGTTTCAAGATATATCGTACACTTAAACGTTACAAAATACAACAATAGTGTGAATAAAACTGGTATTTAAGCGAATTTGTTTCTATTTAGATACGTATAATTTTCTGTGCTAAACTAGATTGAAACAGATGAATGTAACTGTCCCGTTGGCAGTGTGATATGGAAGATGGCGAGACAAAGAGAGTGCTGAGACGCGTGCAAACGTATATCGACGAAGATCCTGGAAATCGTTTATTAAATAAATCTAAAACTATTTTAATAGGAATTCTAAGTGCAACCTTAGTGTTCCTTTACTTTTATCTCGGCAATTAAGGTCCACAATTCTCAACAGTTTCTTCCCTTATTTATTTAAATTGTCTTATCTTTTAGTTAAAGTAAATTTCAGATAAAATACTTAAAAGCGTTGGGAGCTGCTGGTAACGAAATTGCAAATAAAATAAAATTGCAAAATAAAAGTGCAAAGGGTTAATAAGACCTCAGCATACGCGACAATTGTATCAATCAAACTATTGCCTATCGGCGTACTATTTTACTATAAGAACGTATAAAATTATTGTAGAAAGATCGTTATTTGTATGAAGATGTGACCGCTAATGATCTGATTGTTAATGCGACCTATGTAAATAAACAATTTAAAGAAAGGAGAAGGTGTAGACACAGCTTTAAGAGCAGTAGTACCAACCGCCGCGTTTCAGCCTCCCTTTCGCGTGTATGTCGGCTCTTCGATTGATCATCGGTGACTTATTTTCTCGACTGTGGTTCCCCGGGGAAAACAGGTGATCGCGTGTAATACACTTTTGATTGTATTTAGATGCGATTTTAAACGCGAGCTCCGGTTGCGCGTTCATCAATTCTCGTCCCGGTCACTCGTTAATTCGACGTTCCCCCGCTACCACTTGTTGGTTTTCTTTGATTTTTAATGCGTCCCCGTGGCTCGACCACTGCAAGTCTTTCGATGGATGCTGGTTATCAAGTGGTTTGTTGGTGGTATCGAGAACAGGTGTTCTCTCGGTGTAACATGGGGTGGTTCTGATGAATGATGAGGTCTCACTGATCACCTCGGCTACAGTGTTTAATGTTGCTGAACATTTTTTGCGTACTTTTTGAAATCATGTTTCATTCATGCTTCGTTTTTTTCCTTTTTCTTTCTTTCGCGAAAAATCGTTGAGAATCTCGTGGAATTTTCTTTTCGGAAAATATGGAGAAACGTTATTATAAATGATATTAATTTGCGTTAAATCCCATTTAAGAAACAAACTTCTTGTAATAAAATGATTCCTAGATAGGATAATGGACGGTGATATAAGTACTCGGTTGTTTTCGATAAGTATAGACCGGTTGATCTGAATTTTCTCACACAGTGAATTATTATTTATTAGAAACGTTAATAAATTACGCCAAGCTACAACCCGTAGGTTATAGATTTCTCTCTTATAATTTCGTAATTGGAAAATTTGATTGCAAAATTTCGCTCGATTTATTACCAGACTTACTACAGTTAGATAAGAAGATCTATTAGTACCTGTCTATTAGTATAATTTGTGAACTGTGATTTGTAAAATTTCTCCGGTTGTCGCATTTCAATTGTGGCGCTCTAATGGGATTCATTAAAAAAAGAAAAGAAGAAAAAGATGATGTCAAAGGACATTATCTTCTTCTTCTTTCTATTCCGCCTTGAAAAAGTCCAAGATGGAAGAAGTTCTTGACCACGAAGAAACTAGAGAAAACTCATTCAGAGAAAGCTCGTTATCTGATAAGAGTGAATGCGATGAATCTCGACGTACACTAACTTTTTGCGTCCGATGTTGACACAATGTTATTCGGCTGAAAGAACATCTCTCCGCGGAGAAGCCTGGCAAGAAGAGGTTTCCAGTTGAGCGCAACAAAGTAGCATCTCTTGTTATTCGCAGGGAAAAAAGATAGGTTGAAACGAGAGCGATAGGGCTGGCTCGTTGGCTTGGAAAATTCGTCAGCAGCTAGGCACGGAGGAATGCCGACCGCGATTTATTGCCACAACCGTGTCTCAGCAACCTGCGCGTCAGTTCACCTTCATGTTTTGCCTTGATAATTTATAGAAACAGTTTACACGAACTATGTACCTCAGCATCTAATGTGGTTGACCAGAGTTGTTGTGCACTGGTTTGGGATGTCAGGACGTCATGTTGGGAAAATACGTGTAACGTGCGCTCGAAGGGATAAGGATAATATGTCTGGAACATCGATTGTGCAGTTTCACGACAGGTTGATGCCGAGTGAAGTTGATTGACGCGTGTGGTTTATTTAGTCGATAGACGAAAGTACGATAGGATATTTATAAATCCAATTATCGTTTTAGTATAGACGATACTAATAAAATACGTGAAATAAGCAATGTTACTGATTCGATAGGTACTACCATGAAACAGGCAAAACATTTATAGAGTGTAAATTATTAGAATACAACCACCAACATACTTTTTTGTCATCTTGTACTTTAGCTGTACTGTTAATGCACGGAATAATATAATATATTGCATAGCTTGCCTATTAAAAATGTACAAGCAGAATGATACAAACGTATAAGCACGATCGCAGAACACATAAAACATTCTTTCAACGATCAGATAAATCGGCAAAAGTTTATATCGCTTTATTAAACCCTAGGTGAACTGAGATTCTGAACCGCATTGAAACCTCGACTAAAATAGAACCAAGACGTCCATTTAACGGACAGAAAGTAACACACCTAAATCTTCGACTCTGCCTCGCCAGATAACATATTCCGCGTCGTAAAACCTACAGAAAGCTCTAATACCCGGAGCAGTGGATCGAAGGCTCCGTCGAGGTAGTACATATTTCATAGCGTGTACATCCAGAATCTCCCTGAAGGAGAATCACTCTCCATCTCGTTGGCGAATCGGTTGGCGCGCAACAAAGCCCCATCGGGTTTCACCTTTTCGATTCCCCCTTTTCACAAGGCGATCGCCGGGCGTCTTTCCATCCTCGTCTCCATCTGCTGTTGGTCCCAGCGGGAGGATTGGAGCAGAGAGAGGATGAGCAAGGGTAACTACGTCTCAATAGGCCGACGCGCATCTCTGTAAACCGAGCAGCAGGACTCCTAATATGGGATTGCACGCAACAACCACCGTGGAAGCCACGAAGCATCACGTCGAAGGTAGAACAGGGTGGAAAGAAACTGAAGAGGGAAGAAGTAAGATATAGAGGAAAGAGATAGAAGGGGAATGAGCGTACTGTAAATTATTATTGCCACTAGTTTCTTGCCCGAAGCCGGTGCTAGACTCTTTCTACCTACTGCCACGCAGTTCGCGCTACTTATCTCCAAGCTTATCCGTTCCGCGAGTCCTCTTTTCCCCTGTATTATGCTCTTCTTCTATACTTTTCTTCAGCAGTTGTTCGCCCCTGTTCTTTCTTCTGGCTCTTACGTTGTCAGGCATCTGCAATTTTTCTTATTTCCGCTTTAAAACATTTCGTGTGTTCTTATGGAAATATCGTAGGATTGCTCTCGACTGGCCTTTTTTTCTTTTTACGTCACCTGTTCTATGCGTGGTTTATGGAAAGAAAATACCGAAAATGGGAATATTGGTAATATTGATACGAAAGACAGGTATTGGGCATTGTCGGTAATTTAAATTTATTAGTAATTTGTCGAAAGGATGAAAATGTACTTTTTCGGATATCTCGGAGTCTACAGGATACAGAAAACAATTCTTTTCAATCGTGCGCTCTGCGGTAGGTTATTCAGTAGATGAAAGTTTAGGATGAGAGTTAATTCTTCGCGCAATATATCAAACATCTGAATTTTATAATTAATTCCAGTAGGTCAACGAAAAAGGTACGCGTTTCTCATCAGGATATCCAGGTAGCGCGATTATTCCGATTGCCGGCATAAGATCGTCAAACAACGCTCGCTTATGTAGAATAAAACTGAAAACTTGAGAATTTCTACGAACAAAATTGTCGTTTCACCTACGTAAAAAGTCGAGCTACCTAAGAACTACAGACGGCGAACAAGCGTGAATATTTCGGTGACCATCACGAATAGCAGATCAGAGTCTTCTGTATCAACTCGCGAATAGAGTTCAAAGAGCTGCACTTGTTCTGGGAAAGAACAGTTCGATCCGCAAGGCGGTTCCCTCGGTGTGTTCCATTCTCGAAGGCAAAAAGTCTCGCGGCATCTCTGGGAGATGCGAGGTGGAAAACGATTTCCACGGCGGCGTAACGCGCCAACACCGGGATGATCGCCTTTCTGGCGAAACTGTCTGGGCATAGCAGGAAGTCTGTGCACCTCCTAGAAAGGCGGACCGTGGAATTCTGTTTTCTTGCGGCTCCTCCGGGAATGCCTGGCCTCTCTCGCTCTCTCTAGCCTCCCGTCGAAGATGTCAGAGTTTCTACGCCGAGCATTGTTTTCTAGTCCATGGAGTAGTAGATAGAGGCAGATCGAGGGAAAGACGAGGTTTTTGTTACGCGGCAGCGGAGGATGATCGAGGCCGGGATTCTCGAGAGAGCGTATCGAAAACGACGGATCGTTGGCCGATCCTGTTAACGACAGGACGCGGTTACGACACCTTCGTAAATGCGATCATTATCTTTACGAGCGGATTTCGCGTGACTTTACAGGTGTCTCAGTTCGATGGGATTGTGCATATTTGGAATATTCTCGAACGTGACCTGTGACGTTTCATAATTTCACAATATTCATGCAATACACGGTTTATCAGTGAATCGTAAGGTCCATCTTTTTGATAAACTGTCGACTGAAATTTTCAGAATTGCTTGGAAACTGTTCCGAGAAGTATCAACTGAACTTGTCAATTTTAATTGGTGTGTTCGTTTGACGAGTTTGTGGATGTTTGGAATATTCTTGAGCGCGATTTGTGACAGTGCTTGGTATCTTTAAAATATCGTTGTTTCTTAAAATATTTGTCTACAAATTTTGTTTCTACGAATAAAATACCATAGATTTTTTACACGAAGTTTCAATTAATATTTGGTGTCGTATATCAATAAATCACAGCTGTGCAATCAGAATTACGTCTGAGTTACGTATTTCTTTTAACTGCAACCAATTTGGCTTGTACCATAATCACGCGAATCAGAACACCATTCGTTCCAATAATCTCTGTACGAATAAATCCTCCTACGTTCGCGCTTTGCTTAACATCCAGCAAATCGTTGACAATTTCACCTTTACTTTAAAGTAAGAACTTACAACAATTGCCACTATAAATGGCACTCTGGTCTCGCTACGAACGAGGATATTGCACAATTTTCTGTGGAATTCGTGGAGAATTCCGTTCATTAGGAGGCGTAGATCGCGCGTGTCGATTAGACGGTTCATCGATGATTCATCCGGCCTCGCGAGACTCGAGAGCACCTGCGACAGGACCGTTTCTCCGCAGGTCGTGCCACGGCTCCCTATTTTCACCGTTACGCAATCGGAGATAGTCAGAGGTGGTGGAATCTTCTGCTGGTCTCTTCCTGGCTTTCGGGCAAATGTCGTGCGACTCGCGACGCTCGTTTTCATCCTCGTGTACGCGCGTTGCGTCACCTCTAATCCTTTGGCTACGTGCTCCACGGGAATATCCCAGTCTGCGTGGAAAGTAAATTGGCTTTTGTTTCGTGATTTTTAGCCGAACGTTTCGATCGAGGCGAGATCGAAGCACAATGTTGCGCTCAAGTGCCTTGAAACGACTCAGAGATTACGTTCGAAGATTGATCGAGTAATTGAGCCAATTGAGGCGGGCAATCAGGTTCTTTTCTTATTTTCAGGCGCCAGGATTTGGCGGTGGATGTTTCGTGAAACAATTTTATCCACGATCCAACAGGAATTTTGGGTTCCAACCGAATACGAAAGAATTGCAATTCCTAATTTTTCATTCGTATATTACGTGAAATCTTTTCCTTCAAACGTTACAAGTTCTATAGAAATTTGCTTAAGAAAGAACAAGATCAAAGTATAGAAATTCGTTGATCGTGAGAGGTTTGAAAATAGAGTTTAATTTAATTTTCAATCCATTTTGCTCAAACTTAACCTTATACGCCCGATAGAACGAATTCCTCCATACCAGAAACATCCTACAAACTCCTCACTTATATTAATTTCACAGCGAAATATATCCTCCCACGCGTGACACGATTCCTCCGTGTCTCAAATTTCTCCACTTATTCAATAACGTCAGAATCAATGAAGACTCGTCTAAAGTATCATCCTACTTGCACGTACGACTCCATCGGTAGTCTCATAGCGGTATAATCATCGAGTGACTGACGTCTGAATAGCGGCTATCAATTAAAACCCTATTCGCGAAAGTCGACGCCGAGTTTTCCTCCCTTGGTGTTCGCCGGCTATCAAATACGTTTGATCCTCGTCTTGGATCTTCTCTCGACGAAGCACAACGATCCTGTCCCATCCTCGGCACATAATTATACGGACCTGGTAGTTGTGCAAGGACTGGGCGAGGCTTGGCGCATAGAATATTCAAGTCTCTTAAGTGTCTTCTAGTAGTAAATATTGTTATGCTAAGCGCGGCCGTTGTCACGCCTTCTCTTGGCTCCTCTTTGTTGACGTGGTCTTTCTCTCGCGACCACCTACTGCCTATCTTCCTTTTTCTTTTTTTTTTCTCTTTTTTTTACCTCGGTTTCGTCTCTTTTCGTCTTTACCAATGCTGGAAAATACACAGGCTCGCGAAGCTACTCGAACACTTTTTACGAATATGTCGTACGTGTTATATGAAACGTTTGCGTGATTACAATGGCCGTGATTACATCGATCGTGTTTTTATTTCTGGCAGTCCAAAAATTCTGCAAGAATATTTCGACTTTCGTATAGTCGCAGCTTTGCAAACTTCACGACGACTATAAGACACCTGCTGTCCACACGAACGAGATCCACAGTAGTTGGAAAAGGAAATTGGTATTCCACCAATGGATCCGCCATAAAGTCGATTAACTAGTCAAATCGGACGCCATCGACGGGAACACTGTTATTCGGTCGTCTGGGAGACGTCAAAATCGATGTCTACTCGTCAACTGGATTACAATTAACGTACGTGAGAAAATGGTAGCGGGTAGCAGGCTACCATTTTCTTATCGCTACTTCCTATCGATCTTATGAAATCGTTCCGATCTCTCCGAACACCTTCACCAAGGATCCGTTCATCCAGACAACTGAGATCACGATCTTCCTGTTTCTTCGGTCTTTCAACGATCCTTTCGCCCTCGATCATCGGCTACTACTAACAGAAAGAATAAAAAGATAGGAAACAACGTTAGAAATAAAAAGATGTATAAAGGAGAGAAGGAGACTTTTGATCCTTTCGTCATTTACATTCTCGACGTACAATTATTGATAAGAGCGAATGGAGGACGATGGCTTTCAACAAAGTCACGTAATAACAGTAATTATCTTCAGGATCGAGCCACTTTCTCGAATCGCTTCGAGCTTCGAGCTGCCACTCGCTCCAATGAAATCAATCGGTACCATCCTTTCCACTTCGGTCAATTGCTTGAGTTTTTGCCGTCGAATCAACGGTCGAAGCTCTTTTTTCTGAATTCTATATGTTAAGTGAATACTCTTTGGTTTAATGGTAGGTAAGTTTTTTAACGCCAATGACGCAACGCTTTCTTTGGTTACCTAATATTTATGAAATATCTATAGGCTTTTAAAGTCACTCGAATAATTACAATGCTCTGCCTACCGCTGTTTCTAAATATTTTAGAACGATCGAGGCAAGGCGAATATGATGGAGAAAATAATTCCGAATAACACAAATGACTAGATAAAACGTTCTAAAATGAAAAATTCAACGACTAATAACTCGATGTATATTTTATAAAAATTCAATTTTCTTGGTGCGTCGTTCGATCTAGTCGTTTCGTGCGTCTTCACTCTCATACGAGCAGGTACTGCGTAAAATCACTGCATAAAACATTTGCCAGGATTTCAGCAGGTAACTCGGACTTTTCCTTCGAAATAAATCACTGTAGCTTTATCCTGTGAATAGTAGCCACGACGGATAACAACCTACCCAAGCAACTCGATCATTTAACCAGCTGTTCACCGACTTCTAAACTCTTACCGTACGATCTCTGAAAAGAGACTCGAATTCGTGGGCGTCAATTTGTTTTCCACCGGTTCGCAGTCAACCTCCGCGATACCGTGAACAATTCAATTGCAGGGTATCGCGTCGAAACGGCTCGTTTCACC
>NT_176740.1:615228-630648 GCF_000188095.3 Bombus impatiens | reverse complement strand
TCGAAACGGCTCGTTTCACCTACCGTCCGCGACGTCCACGTACGTCTAATAACAGACGACAAGAAGGTGGTCCTGACTTATCGATTAATCGTCGCCGCTCCTCGGGCCCATTGTAATTTCGCCATTAACGTTACTCGGATAGAGAGGGGAAAAGAGACACGTACGTACGCGTTTCTACGCTTGCAAAACTCGCCGCGATATTATCTCACGGCGACGATTACGCGCGAATACGCGCATACTTTCTAATTGCGAGATTGTCCGCGGATCCGCGTGGCCCAGCTACGTGATAAGTGAAAATGTCGTAAACCGATGGCGATCTGTGATTACAACAATCCCAGGTAGTCGTGATTTTTGTAAACAGTCGCTTGATACGGGAGTATAATGATTTTGTTGCCTCTGGACATCGAATTAGGACCATATGCAGAAATTTCGCTCTCGTAATTATAGCTGTAGATCGTAGATGGGAAATTATCGCAAGTTGGATTCAATTTATTACCGAAAAGGTTGATTTCATGGCCGAAATGAACGTTTCACAAATCGATTTCAACATAAATTATACAAGCTCTGCCAGTTTTTACAGATCGTTGCAGTAATCGTACCGCGATGCTTTCCTCGCTCGATAAAATGCTAATGCTTCGTAACATACTGCTACTTCTTGCAATCTGAAGCGCTTCAATTACGCATTACGGCATCCAAATCGTATCAATCGGCATATCGATCGTGAGATAATCAATTTTTTCACTCGCTCGCTTCAAAGTCCAAACTTATAGCTTTATAATCGGTCAATTGCACGATCGTTGGTCGGACAAATGAGCCGACTTATCGGTCGCTAGAATTCAGTTCAATCGTGAGATACGTGTCCATGTGTAGCATAAATCGCGTCTAACAGAAATCGTACTGGCATTTCAGTCGTGCGTTATTCGGTACACGTAATCGGTTTGTACTTCGGAGTACGTAGTTTATTCGACAACTCTTACACATACGTTGCATGAATTAAAGATTGATCGAAATGATATACGTAGGAATACGAATCGATAATAAATTGATCTTTGTACCAAAGGGTCTATCCTGCGAACGTACAACTGAATAAATAAAAACGTAAGTAAGTGGGAAATTTGTATAACGCGGAACGTATCTCCCGTGTTACAAAGAATCCTATTGTGCTCGCGGAGGAAAGCGTCAGACTATCTAGAAAAACCGATAGGGAAGCCATTACGAGCTTAAGATACGCGGTCGAGATCGCGCGAGTGAAAGTCACACGCGTTACGTCAAAACTGAGACACCGAAAAACCAGCGTGTAAAAACTCACCTCGTGCAAGTAACTGTCCTTACCGTCCACGTGGGCAACCTGGCCGTGGATTGCATAATGGGTCGTACATTACGCGCTGACAAGTACGAGCACAGGTACCTTTTCAGACAACCTTCGTCAATTTATCTGTAATAGCCGTACGATTGCAAATTATTGCTGTTTGTTTCACGCGCGGATTAATCGACGAGTTCCGAGGAAAAGCGTTGCACAAGGCAATGAAATCATTAATTTCTAGCCTCTACAGAGAAATCCGTATACTTTTAAGATACATGACACAAAGAAGGAAATTTGTAATAAAATTCCTGGAACGTGGAATATCGTCTAGAAAATTTGTTGCATCGATTAATCACTCCTTTTACTTGTACATATTTTTTATATGCCAGTAGCAGCAGAAACACAGAACGGTAGTCTCGACGATAATTACTTTCTACGTCGTTTATTCTCTTCGACATCTCATTACGCCGTAGAAAGGTAAAAACGTGAAAGTTTCCTCGAGGAAATCTTAGTGCTCGAGAAGTTCTACTTTTCACGTTTTACAATCAATCCTTTAACATTTCGTGTAATCGACTTGATCATCTTCCACGTAATTTCTTAACCGATGTACCTACTCTTTAAACGCTGTACGAAGAACGTAAAAGAGGAACGAATGGAAATATATCGAGCGTAAAACGATGGAAATAGAATCATTCTACGATTCTACGATCGGCATGGAAGAAAGTATTGGTGCAGCAATAACGATCGATGTATTGCTACGAGTGTCCTATCTAGCTCGCTTTCATTAAACGCATCGATGCAGCCTCTCGCCCTGGTCTCGCGATTAATTTTAATTTCCGGCTGTGGGAGGGCAGCAAACAGCAACGAAGCGACGCGTGGATAATTAAACGAACGTCAATCGACCGTTATAATTTCCGATACGTCGGCTATAAAACTCTGGCTGGGCGCGATAACGGCGTGCCACTTATCGGATCTTTTAATTGAGATCGGCAACACTGCTACACTGTTGCAAATCACGGACGATCGTCCTCGACCCTGATCTCGGATCAGCCTTGCAAAATCTCGTTTCGTATATCGATATCCTGGCTATCGATCATCCGTAACAACCTATCGTTCGCTGGTTTCACTTGGAAAAGAAATTGTAAGGTGATACGGTGTTAATTATTTGCTCGCTTGAAACGAACAGTTTCGTTGGAATCGAGGAAAATCACGAAGTACAATACGAAGAAACGAATGCATCCGGTTTCGTAGCGATTATACGATCGAATCGTGTTTCTCGCCTCGTGGTTTTCTACAAGATATTAATTACGCGTCGGATAGCCGGAAAAGAAGTAGAATGCACTGGACGATTATGGCTCGTAGAGGGTAGTTTGCATACAATGCGCGTGTTGCGCATGAGAACCGAGTGGCAACGCCTTTGATCATAATATCGGTTTTGCAGCGAAATGTCTGCGGGATATTTCAATTGCGCGATTCAGAGTACGAAACGACTTGCTTGCGATGAAGTTTTGGTGCCATTTTATTGTTTCTCAAGACAGACTTTCTACAATTTTAACGCTCATGGAACCGAGGACAGCTTCGATAGAAGTATCGCTTCGATCTCGTAAAATATCACTTTCTAACTCGAGAAATTTCCTCTATTTCCGAATCGTCTCGTCGTTCCTTAGAAAACATTGCTTCGATTCTTGGAATTTAGTCGATGAAAAATAAATTTCCATCTCAATTTCAAAGTTCATATAGCCGGAAAATTTTCTGATTCTCACAGAAGATTAATCAAAAATTAATAAAAGAAGGATAAAATGAATCAATTCTGAGCTAATCGATCCACGAACCACTCCGATACTCATCGCAGGCCGATCCTTCAATTACCTTAAGCTAATTCAGACGATCCCAGCTAAGGCGAACTTAGCAGTTTCTTTATTCATAGAATCGACGATCGAGCAACGCTGATTCGGCTGCCAAGACGATTCAGAGACCGGCTACTTGAGTTGGTAATTTCGAATTGCCTGGTAATGTCACGTTAGGGAAAAATAAAGCAGGAAGGAGAATAAACAAAGAGGAATTAACGAGGAAGGAAACGAGAGAAAGAGAGGCGTCTCTGGCTTTCTCTCGACTAGACCGAAGTCGCTAATCCCACGCGGCGCTTTATTATCCTTCATTATCGGGGCACAAATTATAATCCGCAAATAGCGTTTGGCGTTTATGGTGGCAGCACCCATGAAAACTAACCGGTACTCTTTATTCCTGGTGTATATCGTTGAGGCCGTCGTCGGGTCGAACAATGCGTTCGTCCCACGCCGCGCCACCTCGTGCCACGCCACCGTCGGCTCTCAGACGGAGACTCTTTTCAGAGTGGCGAGTCGCGTCAAAGTAAGAAAACTTCCTGGTTGAAAAGTTAGCGAATGGAAGGGGGCGCGGAGGAAGTTGATCGGTTCGTAATGTAACAAGATCATTTTCCATGAGAGTAATCATTCGTTCGCGGCTGAAAAGTCAGTTAACGGAAGCAATGCAGAAGAAATTGATTGGCTTGGAACGCGATGGAACCATTTTCCACAAACATAATCGCGCGTCTTCCCGGATGGAAAGTTAGTTCGTGAAAGAATTGCTGAAGAAACTGATTGGTTTAAGAACGTAACGGTACTATTTTCCGTAGTAGAATCTTAAAAATAGCGCACGCGTTTTCGTCTTATTTTCGTTATTAGCTGGAACGTGGTCGGATGCAAAACTCGACTAACTATGACTATCGCGTATCTGCGCGAAGTAAAGAAAAGTGAGGTTTTCAGGAAGAGTTAGGGTAAAAAAATAAGGAGACAAAAGAAAGAGATGTGTGGCGACTTGCGACAGAGAATTCTCGTCTGTCCGAGCCAGGCATAAATTTATAGAAACGGTCCCATGGAGAACGGCCATGGAATCTGATTTATCGGCGCAATGGCGAGACAAGAGAGAACCGAACCGTCTAGACAATTGACGAGAAATTAAGTTTGAATGGTCGTGGGCGTAATTGCTGGGACATGCACCGCCGACGAACCGGAGGAACCGGATGGACGCGCTTTTTCACGTTTCGGTGGTCGAAGATAGCTGCGAGAAATGGCGAGGGAAAACGTGTCGCGTTACGCAATCGAAGATAACGAATATTATCGAGATTATTTTATTCTGAAAGTTATTTATTTCAAAACTTGATGAAAATTTCAATTTCCTTTCAAATCCGATTGAAGCACAGATTTTTTACTATTTCAGGGCTTCAAATGTAATTTAAAGTTCGTATATAACGAGCGATATAAGCTTACAATATTTAATCTGTTGAGGTTATTCGATGTGTAAACAGAGAAAACACGTGGATAAATTGTAAGGCAGAAAATATATTTAAATAGAAGTGTAATTATAAATAAGAATACAATTTGAGCTGGTCCAGATCCGCACGCTAACTGTGTTACCCAATAACTGAAAACCCCGAAGCCAACGTCGCCTGTCTACTGTTTATGGTCTGACTTCGTCGCAGTCTTTTGTCTACGCGCTGTCGATGGCTTCACTGATTGAGAAAACTAAAAAGACGTAGAGATGTAGAGCTTTCTTAGAAGTGGTAACCACTTCAATATAATCGAACGTAAATATAAATTTCTGCGACAATGTGAGAAGGATTGAGATGTAACTTGAAGTTCACGAACAATAAATAACGACGAAGATTGGTTTGGTGGTCGGCGCAGGAGCAACGCCAGATCCTTTTTATTTCGTAGTTCCTTCGGAGGAGACATCGGGCGTCTCAGGTTTCAGAGTTTCGGGTCGAAACCGGCCGGTCTTGTTCGGGGATTCTGCGGTTTCCGCGACGCGGAAATCGATACAACGCGTGCAAAAGGAAGAAGTCCCTGAGATGCTTCTCCGTTCACGTGCATCGGCAGGCATTAGATCCTTGGCGATTGGGTTTCTCCAGGAACAGGCAAGAAAACCTGAACGCCAGACAGATTTCGTTGGAGCTCCCATCTTTTCTTTCTTTTTTTTTTCTCATCGTTTTTTCATCTTGGCGCCTATAATCGTTACACACGCTTCCTCGTAGATACTTTATAACCTGGAAGTTATTAAAAATTTGTTCAACTTGCTATCGTATTTTATTTGTAATTTTCTATGACTTTATAGTTTAGCGTTAGGTTGATATACGATCGTAGAGTCTATACAATTTACTTGTTTGATTTATCGCCGTATCTTCTTCCCGATAATCCGATTCTCGCGTGAAAAATTAGAGTACTTGGTTAATAATTCATCGTTTTGGTCGTTGATCTTTCGTTCTGATGGTTTCACTAGAGAAACGAACCCAACGATTAATTGTATTTTAATTGCATTTAAGTTGCAGTTTTATGCGTTTAAGATTTAGTATTACGGATGAAGGGTTGGATTAACACGATGGAATTGAATTTCCTGATTTGCTACTGATATTCTCTTCTTGATGATCCGATTCTTGCGTAAGGAAACGGGGCGCTTCGTTGGGAATCGGCTTTTACGTAATCCCAATTCGTTCGTGAAAACGCACACGAGCATACGGATGTAATTAACGGCAAGCAGAGCGTAATTAACACGACTGTCATTAGGCGAGCGTCATTGGGTTGAAACGTTTCTCTTCTAATATGGAATTCGGTTGAAACCAACTCCGCAACGCTAATTTTTCGTCCTAATTAATGTTTCGCTTGCCGGCAATGCGTTCTCCCCATGGCAACAGATTCACCATTAATTCCTTTAAATCATCTTCTTTATCGTTCCTAACCATTCACCGTTACGAATGTTCATAAACTTCGTAAAGTTATAGGATCCAGCTGAAATGAGAAATAACAGCGAACGAAATACTTAACAGATTCTTGGAATTCTTCTTCGTAATCGCTATATTAATTTAACAGAGCAGAATAACGTAAATCGACTAGAAATAAATTAAAAGAAATTATTATTTCCTTGGAATCGTATCACCGAGAAAGAACGTCGTAATAAATCGCGAAATTTAATTCGAAGATGTCGAATAAACCTTTCGTTCGTATCGCTAAATATATCGCGTAAATTCGTAACGTAACAAGCAAAATACAATTAAGATTTCGCATCAAAAGACTAAAAGATTACCGAGAGACCGAAAGAATTAGCTTCGCGCTTCTTCGTTTCTTGCGAGACCCCCTCGGAACGGAAGATGAGACGATGAATCATTAACGACGCATCCACTTACTGGGTCACACAACTGAAAACCTCCAAGAACTCGGCAGACGTCTCGAAAGGAAGCTACAGCACAGTACGCTTCCCGATCGACGTGCTCCCGTGGAAAAAAAAAGGAGAAAGCAAAGGTTCGCCGTGCGATTATCGGTGTCATTGGTACACGCGCACGCGTAAATCGCATTTCGCAAATAAGATTTCGCAGTCGAGAGTACTTTTCGCTGGGAAACGGCGTGTCCGTGGACTACGGGGAACAATGGCCGACCCACGCTGCTAACTGTGGGACAGACACAAACGTGGCACACTTCGAAACGCATCGTCGCTCTCATGGAAACCACGTCGAGACGGACGGCTGTTCCGTTCCTAGCACAATGTCACGTGCACAGGACCGCGTGAACGAGTCTGGCTCGTGGGCCGCGAACGTGGTCGTTTCATTCAAGACTTATCGAGATTCGGCCGATTGTCTCCTCTTCCTGTTCGATGATGTACGATCTCCGTGCAGCGATTGAAGCTGTCGAGGATGTCGAGTCTTTAAACGATCGTCCGCATGGCCACGGTTCGATCACAACTTTACCACGTTAGTCGATCGTGTTAATTAAATCGACGAACAAGCATTTTCCTATTTGAGATGTTTCTAATTCTTCGGCGTTCGATTGCGTTTTCATCGATACATTGCGCTTTGTTCCGACGTTTCGTGAATATTGGATATCGTGAATATCCTCGGAGCAGACGTAAAAATGTTTCATTTATCGCATGCTTCTCAGTGCGTTGATTGTTGTGGCCATCGGTGAGCCACGTTTTACTAAAGTTTCTAGAGTGACTAAAATAAGGCAAACTTCGCGGAATAAATATTCTTCGGCAAAACGTAAATGACACACAATTAGATAACACGGTGAGAGAAAAATGAAGTGTTACGTTGATAGTTTTAATGTATCGCGATTCCTACAACGTATAAACTTCACGTGGCAAGGTATTAACGTATTATGTAACGGGTCAAGTAGAAAAATTCACCGAAAAATTGTCGAGTCTAGGTGTAACGAAACATCGTTACGGCTGGTTATCAGTGGAAAAATGCGAGCACTTTGCTAGATATGCCATGCAACGTTCATGCATTAATATTAATTACTCCTACTGCCTCGGTTAGGCGAGGTTGGCAGGGACGGAGAAAGGTATAATAGGAGCACGTTCCTTGCGTGTGTGTTGCGTACGATATTTACATTGTAACGGGGCGGCCAGTCGTGTGTCGACGACCCCGTATCTTCGGTTATACATTCCTGCTCGTCGAACTGTTAACGCGATACTCCTAATTAGCAGAACGGGCCGTTTGTACCTTATTGTGGCGAGTTATTGCCGTCATTATTTCCCTGGCTATGAAACGCTTTTTGCTCCGTGAAACAGCATGCTCGCCAATTTTTCGACGTTTATCACAGCTTTTTTTGCTTTTTCCATGGACGAACATAAACCTGGCATCTAACGGTGAACCCGTCATATGAAAATATTTAAAATACAAAAAAGTCGTCTTTTATTGGTTGACGAAAGAAAACTATAGATAGGGGCAATTTTATCTTACGTAATTGTTACTCAGTGGTGGTAATATTTAGACGCGAGTGAAATTTCAGTCGTTATAGTTTTGTTCGGTCTGGAAACGCGGTTAATTGGAAAGCTTGAAATTAGAAAAACTCGATTGAATTATAGACCGATTTGATGGAATTTTCTTAACATTATGACAGTATGGTGTCTGTATATAGCGTGTATAGATATATGATAGTAATATACGGTAGCAAATAAGATTGCATAGAGCAGAGAAATAAAGGAAAGGAAGTAAACTTGCTCCTATATCCAGAGTTACGTGATTCGCGTTTAATTTGCTATGGTTTCGGGCGATGTAGCAATGGTTAGAAAGATTGAAATTAAGAAGGTTGGAAAAATTGCAAAGTTAGATGCCGGTTGGATAGAAATTGAATCGAGTTACAGATCGTTTCAACGGAATTTTCCTAAACTGCGATAGTATGTAAATGAGAATCTATAGAATGTGTGGCCATTCGACGTAAATTAAAGAAATGAAATTCAAGCGTAAAATATTAGACTGGAAACTTATCTCGAAAAGATTGTGTATAAAATATAAAGATTTATTTATACTTGGAATCGCGGTTATGAGTCTTTGAAATGAGAAAAACCGAAATCACGTTAATAGCCAAATTCAATTGCAAAAACGAGATATACTTAATTGCGAAGAATTCGAGTAGAATTGTTCAGAAATTCTGACAGAATAACCCGAGAGAACGAAAGAAAAATGTAAAGCCAGTCGTTCGACCTGTGTTATAAAACCGAGATTTAATTATAGATTGTTTTATTGAAATGTTCCTGAAATTACAGTATTATGTAAATAACGTTACACAGAGGGAAGGAAAAAAAGGAAATGGGTAAGTTTGTTGGCCATCGAAGGAAGTTTTCTCGACCGAGCGAGTGCAACGATCTCGTGTCGTTCAGAAATGGCATTTCAGCGGCCGCTATACGTACACCTGCACAACGTAGCCACGCAAATGTGTTCATGGCATCTAGTAAGTCGCAAACCGCTGCTTCTACTCGTTAAAATACACCTGATTACCGAACATTACCGTGCCGAGGGGGTAATGATCGCAACGCTTGCACGTAATACAAAATTGTTCGGGACGAACGAACGGAAGACGTTTGCCTCCGCGTTTAGGCTCTGTATCTTAAAACTCTCGACATTTCAGTACAATCTATTGTTACTTTAACCATAATGAAATACACATCCCGCGTTTCATTATCTACTTCCACATTGAAATCTCAAATTAGAGCTAAGAATAATAAAATTGCTGATACGTCTATTCTTGGAGAAATTTGACGCTACAATTAGCAAGACGCTACATCGATTTTACATGCGTTTCTACGTTCTATACGTACATTTATGCGTTTTTAAGTTTATCGATAAGAATCTCAGAATTCGTCTGAGTCATCTCTGGAGAAGCTAGAGTAGTGAACAAATTATGTGTAAATGATTCAATTTATCTGGAGAATGTAAAATTTCCAAGTATGTTTGCGTAAGATTAAAGATCGATTTCCGCGTATTTTCACCGATGAGCCTCTAAAAATTTACGACTGCAGTCTCATTTATGTTCAGTTCACGTGCTCGTTCGTTTCGAGATAGCAAAAGTAGAATAGTAGTCGCAGGTAAATTTATATTAATACGTTGGTTGAGTAGCCGGCGCGTAAAGAAGGTAACGCACAGAGCGTAATTGAGCATCGCGCTGGCAAAGGTTAACGATCTCTTTGCGGCAGCATGCGATAGAAACGGTTTAAACGATGCAACGAACGCAGGAGTCGTTCGCGTGTCAGAGATTACCGCTCGTCCTGCGTGGTCTATTCGCGGAATCGCCCTGTCCTAAAATTGCACCGAACATTTTGCCGGTCGTAGCCGCGCTCGTCGAGAGAACGGAAAATTTATGGCACGAAAATTACCGAAACGACCGGTTGTAACGGCGATTTAGGAATTATGCATCCCCTTCCTGTTGATAATGATGACAGACACGGAATAAATCTGTCGGAATGATCGTTCGGACGCTGGACTTTGAAGCTTCATTCGCGTACTGAGAATCTCAATTGGCGTGGTAATAGAAATTTTGGAGTTAGACAATTTTTAGTTCAGAGCTTGCGAATTTAACGATTCGATTTCCGATTCTAAGAATCATACCGTCGATTCTGTGATTCAGATTCTGTAGAAAATTCGGATCTTCAAATCTAAAATTTCGATTTCCGAATCAAAAACAGGATCCCATTTTTTCTACTCTAAACTTTGCATAATAAGATGTAAATGTTGGTCTTATCGAATCTCTGAATCCATTTCGAACTTCGTGCATCTAAAAGCAGGCATGGAATTTAAAAGGCGAAACTTCGTAAATATACGACCAATATTTTCACTTAATAAAGACATCATTTAATTAACCAACACGCCTAACATAGTCCGTTGCTTAGTAAATTGGGCCTGCCTCTTGAAATTCCGATAATCTACCTCGATTATCTGGCAAAACAGACGCATTCCATCGTTTTTCCCGCAATTAGCCGGTCTTTAGCGGCAAAAGCAACAATTTCCGTTTAATTGCCGCGTACGCTTTTAGCTTAATCCCAGCGGCATTATAAGTCGAGTGTTCCATCGTCGTCGCAACATTTTCACGAGACAAAAAGCATCATTGTGAAGGCTCCGTCTCATTTGCATGACGCTTCTGCACGTGAGACCGCCGTTCCACTTCGTCTCTGCATCAGCCCGTGAAAAACCAGTCGACGAAAGCAAAACGATCGTGTGGAATGAGAAAGTGCGTGCCTCCGCACGATACTGACCCTGATAAACCCGCGATGCTGTTTGAAATTTAATCAGAACGTCCATTCTCATCGGCAGATTTCTTTTCTCCTTCTGCCGTTGCAATTTTTCCTGCCAATTAACCAAATGGTGAACTAAGAATTCTTTCCGCGGTCGGCAGAGGGAATTTTCGTGACTCCTTCGATATTGCCGGAATATAAGGTGAAACGTAAATTACTTCTTCCTGGGTGTAATTGGAAAAATAAATGGGTGAAAGTAATCTCGATTTAGCGTTAATTTCCTTTCGTTCGTTTTATTCTTCGAACTCGATGCTGGCCGATCAGGAACCGGGAAACGCGCGTTTCCTTCCGCCTCTGATATTCGAAATTTAATTCGTCCAGTTTATACGATAATTTTCACTTCCAAATTGTGGAAATGGGAATTTCGTTTATCGCGAATTACTGTGTTTTGAGCGTTAGAGACGCGTAACCTCTGCTCTTTACACTGTTCCGAGAGCAACAAAAATTCCGATAAAACAAAGAAAAGATTAAATTCCCCGATATCTGAATTAAAAAGTTATTCAATGGAAATCCTTCATTTCGATTTGTATTAATTTATAATTTCGACATTTATTGATTAACACCTGAATGAAATACGAAATATTAATAATAAAACTGGTTTAAAGTAATTTTGCGATGTGTTCGTCACCTATAGCCTTTGCTCAAAAACGTCAATACCTGTTTGATAGTTCCAGGTACGCATATCCCGAGACTACGAAGAATTCGTTTACTATGTTTGAAGAATGCGTGCTTTAAAACCCAATGCTTGCCAACTCACTTTTACTACTTCCTCGCAGACTAAACTATCATAGTATATTCGGGTCGCGCTTCATCCTCGCGTGTTCTCAATATGCTGCTCACATTATTTTTGGAAAAAAAAAAAAACGGAGATTCAACAGGGAACAAAAGACGGGATGTCGAAATGATGTTATTTCCAGTTAAATAAAGACTCGAATGAACATTACTGCGTGTGTGTTCCATTTGTTTCAAGGATAGATATAGAGACAGAGATAAGAACTTGCGTAAGTTCTTGGTTAAATAGTCGCGAAATTACGACAGATCGCTTTGCAAGTACACGATTCTTGTTCGTTTTGAAATTGTTCCAGGATTCGGCCGAGTCTTTGACATTTTATATCGTATAAACCTCTTTAAAAATGTTGAATAATGTGAAGAGCATTTTCTGCGATAACGTAGTCTGTAAATAAATATTTCAGATTGTTATCAGACAGAATACGAATTTGTTGTTATTCACGAAACTATCTTTGTTACATAGGATTTTGGATACGAGTTGGACGTGTCCACCTGTGAATTCGCGGTACGGTCGAAATTACGACAGATCGCTTCGCAAATGCACGATCTTGTTCGTTTTGAAATTGTCCCAGGATTCGGCCAAGTCTTTGATGTTTTACATCTCATAAACCTCTTTAAAAATGTTGAATAATGTGAAGAGCATTTTTTGCGATAACGTAGTCTGCAAATAAATATTTCAGATTGTTATCAGACAGGATACGAGTCTGTTATTATTCACGAGACTGTCTTTGTTACATAGGATTTTGGATACGAGTTGGACGTGTCCATCGGTGGATTCGCGGTACGGTCGAATCAATGGCTCGTTTATCCGTGTCTCGAGCTGGTTGCACGCCGAGACCGGACGGTTCTCTGTGTCTCTGTGGCTGGCCGCGAACAGCGTCGTTACGGCAAAGTAAACGATCGCGAGAACGATGAATAACGGTGCGCCGCGTGAAACCGAACTGCGTAATAGCATTGGAAACTATCGGCGAATAAGGTTACCCTGGCGAACATTATTGCCGGTTACCTTGCCTGTAACAATGTAATGGCGAAATTGGTACGCCAGGGAGCCCCGCTACAATTCCGACCAATTTCCCCGTAATCGAGCGATATTAACGTTGAAAATGCAACGTGTGACAAAGGATTTGATTTAAGAAAAGTCCGACGCGTATTCTCGTTATTGGTGCAACGATATAGCGAATAGCTTTTATTTCTCCTCGATATTTGTACCATTAAGGACCGCGTATTATCGTATTCTTAATCCTGGACTTAGAATTTGTATTGTTTCCAATCTTACTCCTCTTTCAAGGCTTTCTAAAAAATCTTTAAAACGAGTCAATCGGATTAATAAGAAATATCGTACATGTAACGCGTATAATTATTTGTTCAATGTGTGGTAAAAGAATAATGGCAAAATTCATCAACAGAACAAGTATTGGTTCGTTAAAATCGCTAAAACGATGAAATTCATATTGAGACGAGATATTTGGAAGAAAGCAACCTATGCGATACATTTCATCGAAGGTGTATGACGCGAATAGCTTCAAAATCGAACATCGTAGAGAGGTTGCGTTGCGTGCACGTAGCCAGCCTGCATCGCGACACGCCCAACCATAGGCGAGCAACCAGGAAACGTAGCACGCCTGCGTCTACGTGTATTCTATGTACTGTACTTACTCGTGCAGGTACGTAATACGCGTACACTGCGATCGTACAGCCTGTGCATCATTTGGGATCGCGTATTGGACATCACTGGCGTTCCATTGGCTGGTATATGAATATACGTGGACTGGATCTCCTTTGGCGGATGGATCACCGTGGTACTCGGCGGTCTCGCGGGATTATTGGAATTCCTCGATTGTAATGGATCTCCGGATAATATAGTTGGAAGGAAATGGGCGTTGTTCCGTGATTAACCGTTTCGGGTTGCTTATTAAGCTTCAGCGGTTTACGAACATTCAGAGAAAGGGCGGAGTTAGATCTCAGAATGAATATTTCGGATTCTGCGAGTTTTGCGTGAATCGCAGTTGGACGATTCAGATAATAATAAGCTGCGAGTGAAAAAATCGGAAGGTTTCTTTATGCATTGTTCCAAGGTTGGAAATCTTTTGCATAAATCGAGGTTCTCGGAAGCTAAACTTATTAATTTTTCAATTACATCGTATAGCTACGCGACTGAAGAAACAACCAATTTACTTCCACAGGTTTGTTCGCTGTTCATAAGTAGCGGCAAATTTCAAAGCGAATTTAAAAGAAAAACTGTTTCCCAATCTTGGAATTGATCAATGTGACTCTTGAACGATTCAACTGCAGCCGAAGCAATTTGAACGTGGAATAAATTGCGAAGGAAAGAATTGAGAAGAGTGCAAGTAGTTTCTAAATCTCGACATCTTTCCTCGAGGACGCATTTGAAAGAATAGAAGTCTGGCTTTAGGCTTTGTTGACGAAGTCCAACTAAAAAGCCGTACTTCGGAGTTCTCTTTCGCGAAGATGAAAGAAGCAGTCGTGCTTTCAAGCAAAGTAAGTGGTTAAAGCACGGCAAGTAGATTTTACTTACTTTTCGGATAAAGAATCTCGTCTCCCCGTGAAATACAGTCACTTGTTTGTGGCAGGGATTTGCATACTGACAATGAGTAAGCTTATGCATTACTAGAAGAAATCGACTGCGTGATGCGCGCGTTCCTTGAATTTAAATACCACGGATACTTTGCACGTGAATATTCGAAGAATCTTGTCTATTTAGTATGCAGCTTCTCATCTTCTTAAAAATAACATATCGTCAATTTAAATCTCTGAAAACAAACCATTTCTAAATTGTTCTAAAATTCAATAATCGAAAAAGATCTATACATTTTCTGATTATATCCATTTACAAACGTAGTATAGATACTCGAATGAAAATTTTCACGATTTCGCATATTTAATATTCTGTTTTTCTTTCACACTCGTGTAAACCTCAGATCTTCTTTCCTTCACAAAATTCTCCACGTTTCTCCGTTACGCTCATCCACGGAACCAGTTTTAAATTTAATCCAAAAGTTTCGCATTTCTAACCTAAATCTTCCCAAAAAGAATTGCTCCAGATTACTCGAATAAACCACACCTTTCGTAAATTTCTCAATTTCGTTACTCGAATACGAAATTAATATTCCTAATAATAATCCAAATCAAAATTCAAATCACCAACTTCCCTAACTTCGTGCGTTGCAAGGAATCGGTATGAATAACGATAACAATAAATTCCAAGGCAAAGAAAATCTATGCTTTCGTCCACACCATAATCTGTCCCCATTTTACAATTCTTGAATCTGACGAATAGCATTTGCAGAGTGTTTCCAAAGAAGTCTACCATATCTAAATACAATGTCTACCTACACGATACTCCTGAAATTCACTATATTTTTCCATCGTTCGTACGCAGAGACCTAGCCCACCCATGAAAACAGCGATGACACGGCGCATCGGTATCTTATCATCCCACGAGGTTATCAGAGGAGCATTCGGAACATCCAATACAATCACCGCGGTCGTAAACGGGAACGATGGTCTGGCGGAACGATCCAGGCCATTCAATTTCCAACGACTAATCGTTTCAAAGTCCGTTCGACCGATCGATCCACTGCGGTGGATGCAGGCCATCAACGGCAGCCACCCAGTGGAGGTTCTCTTCTCGCTGGCTCGTTGTTGCCCCGCGTAATGCATGCTCTTTATTCTCCTGGAGCTCGACCCCGAAGATTATCATTAAGACGTTCCACGGGCGGTGGCGGCGG